>NC_057812.1:300552180-300744068 GCF_018294505.1 Triticum aestivum
CGTTGACCGCCGCTGACGCCGCCATTCGCCTCGCCTCGCCGCGCCGCCCCACCCCGACCCCTTCGCCGCCCTCCTGGACGACCGGAGCCGCCGCCCCGGCCGGACCCGAGCCGCTGCCGCCGTCCTGTCTCGCCGGAGAACGCCATCGCCGCCACCTGTTTTCTCTCCGAAAACCGCCAACCCTCGCGAACCGGTAAAACCCACAAAAAAAACCCGATCCGGTTTTCTTCGGTTTTTCTTTTAGATCGTTTTTTTTGTGGTTAGTTCTATAAAGAGAACGTTCGCTGTCTATCCCTTCGGAGCGAACGAATCCATCCGTTAGCGTTCGGTAACGAACGTTTGCAATTTAGTCTTTTTCTTTTTCTATTTTAATTTCGGCCAGGGACTTATATGTGAGGAGTTTTCTTTACAATTTAGTCCCTAAACTTCAAACACTCGTAACTTTTTGCTCGTTAGTCCAAATCCAACGAAACCAACGCCCACGTCTTCGTTATGATCCCCTCTATCCGGATAAACAACTTAAACATGTTTTTGAAAAGTTTAAAATTTGAATTAGATCAGATTTGAATTCAAACTTCATTTGATCATAACTTGAGTTTCGTAGCTCCGTTTGAGTTGATTCTTTTTGCAAATCGAAGCTCTTGACCTAAACATTCTAATAAGGCCAAATTCACATAATTTTGGTAATGTTAGAAATTGTTTTATGTTGCAACAGTTATTTGTTTGGTTTTGATGTTTTCCGAATCGACTTCTTCGTTCTTTCTGATCTTTTGAGTGATTGCTTATGTGTGGTTACTATTGCTTGATTACGATAGATTGACCGGAGTGTGACGAGTAGAGCTATCAAGAGTTTTGAGTGCGAATCATCTTCATCAACATTGCAGGCAAGTTCACACTTTGATCATACTTTTCTACAACCCATGTTTTATTGCATTAGATCAATCTTCTCACATTGCATGATTAGGACCTAATTAAATTGTGGGATGGGAAGTAGATGAGGTAGTACCTATTACCTGTATTATTATGAAACCTTTGGGAGTTACTTCTACATTTGCTTATTATGCCATGCTATGCTAGTAGACGTGGATTGGGTGAGTGATATCCATGACAGATGTGAGTTTGTTAATTTTAATGGTTTATCTAAGGTGGCAACTTAAACACACATCTGGGTGGATTGAGGAACCTGATGTCTATCAGGACTTGCCTGTTTTCTTTTGGACCGCCACCCAGGCTCAAAGGGATCATAAGATCATTCATGCTAGTAACTTCCGTGTGCAGCCACAAGCCATTATGGGCTCTGGCATAGTTGACTAAGTCGTGCGAACTCTTACAGTGGTAGACTAGCAGATGTAGGGGATGTAGGTGGTACGGTCTACCCGATCGTAAGGTGCTAGCGCTTCTGAAAGACTATGTCTCGGTCATCCGTCTTCTCAAACACCCTGTAGTGCGAGAAACCAAATGGAGGCGATCGAGTCTTGTGGGGAAAAGTGCGCAAACCTCTGCAGAGTGTACAAACTAATCATGATTAGCCGTGTCCCTGGTTATGGACAACTTGAGTATCTAGTACTTGAATATCATGTGAATCTCATCATGTTACTTCTAATTAATGTTGTTGGGTTTTAATTGTTCACTTAATTGGGATCGGAATGCTGTCAACCATTCTCGATGTTTAACAACCACCATGATAGTTAAATAAATTTATTCCTTTGCAGTAGGGAAAAATTGGCTTTACGCAAAAACCTTATAACCATAGAGCTTTTCCACCAGCCAAATATGCATGTAGTGATAGTCATTATTCATTATTCTCCATGGTGTGAATTTGCCAGTACATTCAATGTACTGACCCATTTCGGGCTGCAACGTCTCATGTTGCAGGTTTCTTACGACGAGTAAGTGATATGTTAGGGTTACGATTTCTACACTCAACTTTGCCGTTGGTGTTGATGGGAAACCACAACCTTGTTGCTTCCGCTATATGGATTGAGGTAATAGTATTTACGTTACTTTATACATGTGATTTACCTCTGTTATAAATCCTTCGAGTACTGTGTGTGTCAGCATACCGACCCAGGGATGACACTTAAGCACAGAGACTTGATCCATTTGAGTCAGGTCGCTACAAGATGGTATCAGAGCACATGTTGACTGTAGGACGTGACCCTAGAAACTGGCAAGCCCATAGCAAAGATTTTTCTCTACAACTTTCCC
This sequence comes from Triticum aestivum, assembly GCF_018294505.1. NCBI lineage: Eukaryota > Viridiplantae > Streptophyta > Magnoliopsida > Poales > Poaceae > Triticum > Triticum aestivum. The sequence goes on from NC_057812.1 coordinate 300,554,389, forward strand.
TTTCAAAGAGATCTTTTACCTCTCTTCTCTTCTGAGCTTATTCAAAAATTCTCTTTAGTGAGACCATACCCCTTTCCCCTTTTTGACCACACGAAGATTCGACTGATGAGACCACTCCAAGAAGTACAAGATACCGGACAACTAAGACCACTTCGGAATGAAGAGTATTTTCCGTGCATCTGAATGATGGAAACTAAAACGGTTGAAGACCGAAGACAAGTAGAATTTGAAGGCTCTGAAGAATTCCCAGATTTATATGACCTAGGAAGGCTACCCTTATGGAACTTGGCAGACTATGGAAGTTGTCAATACCCGAGATCAAGGTGTATCGGAGAAAGACTGAAACAAGGAGCATGAGAACTCAAAGTTTTGTCAAAGAAAACCCTAAGGCAGGAGATATCAACTGTGGAGAGATAGCTCATGGAGATGACAAGAGCAGAAACACGGTTATCCGTGATGTCATCCCCGCTGATGCTATTGTCACCGTGCTGAGTTAAGGATGCATTTCTTTAGAATGGATTTGATGGAACAAGACTGATGGAGCACCAATTAGTAAGATGAGGTTTTAACCTTAGCCTGTGTATCACCAGGATCTGGAGTAGTACATCAAGAAGTTTAAAATGGAGCTCCATGAAGCCGTATTAGACAAGGAAGCATTTCATGAAGAACTCATGAACCAAAAGCTGAAAGTAGCCAAGCTGGAGGAGCTACAACCTCGAGATACCGGAGATTTGTCAAGAACTGAAGGACAGTAGGACCATGGTTCATGTGAAGGATGTTGAAACCAGAAGTTTGAAATGCAACTCCAGAATATTAAAGGATGTCACGAGAGATTTCACATCAACAGAGCTGATCTGGCAAAAGAACTTGAGAAGGACAAGCATGATCGGAATAAGCTATTGGAGGCATGAACAAGGCTTGAAGAGTTTGGAGACATTGAAGATTTATTGACCTTTAGAAGACCAAACCCCTGTTATATACCTACGTTAGATGCGATTGTGAGCTGTCATTTGTTTGATGTTTTTTTCGACAGCCACAACAAAAATCTATCTTTTCAAAACTTTTGTTTGTGTTGTGTGTATCCCTCTCCATCTCTCTTATCTTACCCCAAACCCTTGGACCCAATAGAGGATGAATGGAGATGAGCTTGTATTTTCTGGACCGATGAGTCAGTTGGAGGCAGACCGATGGATTCAGAACATGGAGGATCACATGGAGAATAACCCTATAGTTGGACATGATATGACCCAGCATGCTCTTCTGTGCTTTGAAAGAGGTGCTGCTACTTGGTGGAGGATGTACCAAACCATCAATGGATGGCAAGGAGTAACCACTTGGGAGGAATTTAAATTGACTCTGCAAAGATCTCACCTTGTGTCCCAGAAGTTGAAGCTTTATGGAAAGGGTATGAAGAAACCTTGTGCATGTAAGATTTGTGGAGAAATAGGACACCACCATAAAGAACACAAGGATGAATGCCCTAATTGTGAAGGAAGTCACCCAGCTGAAGAATGCCCAACTAGGCAGATCACTTGTTTCTTGTGTGAAGGGACTACCCACTATCCTGCTCAGTGTCACATTTACCCCTTGGTACAAAGAACCATCCAGCAGAAGAAAGAAGTAAAGAAAGGAGCCCTTATGGAAAATTTAGAAGAACCCGTGATGAAGGAAGATGTGGAGGACACACCCAAAGAAGAACCAATTAAACCCTGCACCAAGTCATGCTATTCATGTGGAGAAGAAGGACACCTCTCCCAGAATTGTATGAATGGGGATTTAGTAGAATTCCTGACGGAGGAAGTAGAATATGACCCACAGGAAATAGAAGCCCTGATTTGAATGGAAAAGTCCAAAAAGAGAAGTAGGTTGGATTCCAGGAAATACCTGAGTCATATCACATGTTTCAGGTGCAAAAATTTAGGACACTACTTCAATGATTGCCCAAAAGGGAAGATGAGGACCCCAGGAGGCTATATAATCACAAGGAAACCTCGAAACTTGTCAGAAGTAATATGTTTCCGTTGTAATGAAGCAGGGCACTTTGCCAGAGATTGTCCGAAGGAGAAGGAGACTTGTGATAAATAGTTGAGTTTATAAGAGAAGAAATATAGTAGTAGTAGTGAGAACATTTTCCCTTCATATTGAGGTGTTGAGTTGAGACATGTAATGGAGAAGCGAGAGATTGTAATCATTTGAGAATCAATAAAGATAGCAGTGTTGGTACTGATTTGGATTTTATGAGTTACTCTATGAGGAAAGATGTTGACCATTTTCGAGGATATGAGAAATATGGTCTATGGAATATTGGAGCATTTTAAGGGTGGTAGTACCCTGTAAGAACCGTTGACCCCTGGAAAAGATAAGGATACTCCACTGAGTGGATTTCGGACAAAATGAATACGAGTTTTGTCTCGATATGTGTGATGCCCCAAGAGTATGTGGGATGAAGTTGGAGACCGTCAGTTGTTTGGACCAAATGTGATCAAGGAGTCAGAAGAGAGTGTTAAGTTGATTCGAGATAGACTGAAGGTAGCTCAGTCCTAGCAGAAGAGTTATGTAGACTCAAAACTCAAGGAGGTAGTCTATGAAATTGGAGATAGAGCATGTCTTCGTGTGACCCCTCTGCGAGGAGTTAAACATATTGGAGTTAAGGTAAAGTTAGCCCCGAGATTTGTAGGACCATACCGAGTTTTGGAGCATATGAGAGAAGTGGCCTACAAGTTGGAGTTATCCGAAGGACTGTCAGGAGTTCAGGATGTGTTTCACAGTTCCCAGTTGAAGAAGTGCCATGCAGAGATGGCCAATATTCCCATGTAAGGACGCTTGACCGCGGAAAGGATAATGATGTTCCACGAAGTAGAGTATGGACTTCATAAGTATAAGTTTTTTTATCTCGGTATGAGGGATACCTCACACAGATGAAGAGATGAGTTACCATTGGATATAAAGGAGGTATGATGTTGGAATATGCATCAATGGAAATTCCATGATGAGTTTGAGTAATCACGTTTTAGTTTGGTGCCAATAGAAGGAAGGGAGACAGTACAATTGGATGGATTTAAGAATACTAGGAAGTTGGAACAATGATCAGTTGCCCGATGATAAGTTCAAGGACTACAAGTGATGAGATGGGCCATAACCCACAGGCCCCAGGACCTGCCAAGAAGCAAGCACATTCTTGCTGAAGGAAAAACCCTGGAAGTGGATATACCTTGTCGACAGACGATTTTATAGGAGTTTACGCAAAACCTGAGAGTTGTGAAGGAATGATAGATGTTGTTCTGGCTTGCAGAATCAATGGATTATTCCGAACTTGGTTCATCGATGAGAGAAATTCTGCAATGCTTGTGAGGATGACCGAGTGTTACAATGCGAGATTCACTAAACCGTATACAAGGTAATGATTTGGGTGCGGGATGGATTGATCACCATACCGACTTACTCTTATTATTCACCTTGCTATATGGGATGGTAAATCTGAGTGACTTGCCTATAGTAGAGAGACGACGATATTAAACCTTGTTAAACCTTAGAATGGTATAAGAATTTTTCCCTTGTACACGGCAGCTTTTTGCCAACCGTAGGTTATACAGTGAGGATCAACCAGACCCATTTCCTGCAGGAGAAACCATAAATTGTTGACCACCATGAGATATTGATAGTTGTTTAGTCTTGGCGCCAGACCCGTCAGCTAAGAAGACCCAGTCTCGAAATAACCTTACCAAGATGAAAGGATAGAAGAATTGAGGAAAAGGTTATGCCACTACCGGAAGAGCCGGATAAGGAATTATCCTGAAGATCTGAGAAGACCGACACTGTCAAGAATAAGGATGGAGTATATGAGTATTGATGGAACAGTAACGATGTTTCTAAGGGTGGTAGCACCCCAAACCCCGGAGACGATTGATGAAATTTTGAAGAGACCCCAAACCCTAACCTTTTCTTTCTATCCTCTCTGAATCTCGAGGAGGAGAATCCTTTTAAGGGTGGTAGGTTTGTAACATTCCAAAATTCTAAATTTTGGAATGTTATAATAAATAGCTAGATTTGATTGATTGTTTGATTGATTGACTAAAAGTGAGTGAATTCGAAACTCTTTGAAAGTTAAATGAGAGGGAATAAAAGGACTTTCCCAAACTTTCATATTTGCTTTCTGATCTTCGTGAATTCAAATTCTTTTCAAACACAAAACCCCGGAGAGAAGATGATATGACTTCTTCCACTTAAATTAAATGAAAAGGGTTGTTGAAAATATTTGAATTTCATTCGAAAATATTTCCGATTCTGGAACTTTATGCAACTCAATGATTTTCATGAGAGAAGATAAAATGACTTCTTCAAATTATATGAAATATGAGTTGGGAGTTTCAAAGAATTAAATTCAAAGTTCTTTTGAATTTATTTTCAATTTGGATTTATTTGAGTGTCGGTGTACTAGAATAGGGGTACCCTAGTACCCCGAACTTGTGCACGGGCAGTTGCAGCACCCCGCGGCAAGGCTTGCCGGGAGAACGCCAAGATCCTCCATGGTTCCCTTGGAGCCATTCAAGAACAAAGTATTTAAGCTCAGGAGACAAGGCCCCGGCAAGAGGAGCTTGCCGGGAAGGCCAACCAAGGCACTCCAAGGAACTTGCCACGACGCGCCACGCGCTCCGGCAAGGCAACAAGGCCCCGGCAAGAGGAGCTTGCCGGGAAGACCAACCAAGGTATCTCGAGGCCCGATGAGCGACAAGCTTCCAAACCCGACAAGATAACGACAGCGGCAAGGCGCGTGCCGCGGCAGGCGGCCACTCTGTGCCCACGCTCCAGCGCATCCACCAACGTGTCGCTCTGGGGGCCTCTCTAGGCGCGCGTGGTGGGAGGCTGTGCAGCCAGCGGTGCGCAGTGGCATGCGAAGCTGACAAGATCGCCATCGTGGCGAACGGTGGCGCCCCTAACGGTCCTTTTCTGCACTGTTTGGGCGACTCAGACAGGCATTTAATGCCCTTGTCCCCTGCCGTCAGGGTTAGGTAGGGTGCACTGGATAAGTAACTGTACCAACCACCTCACTTTTTACATTTGTACCCTTCTCTGCGTTGCCACCTGTCGATGACCCCTTTAGCGTATAAAAGGAGGCCCATGCGCAACGTAGAAGGGGTTCGACACGTTCGCCAGGTTCGCTAGGTTCGACTGGTTCGGAACCCAGAAAAACACTACGCTCTCTCTCTGGAGCAAGAACACCAGATAATCAAACAAGCAGCAGTAGGAGTGTTATCTCTCCGGAGAGCTCCGAAGCTGGGTAAACTGCTCGTGTGCTTAGCCTCGATCTGCTCTTCGTGTGATCTCCGCCCCCCCCCCCCCCGCCGAACCGAAAGGGGCTCGGTCCGCCGGCCCCATAGGCGCGCCAGGTAGGGGGCGTCGAGATTGTGTGAACCTGATCCGGCGTTCACACGAGCTAGATCTTCATTCCCTTCATCAACATGCCACCGAAGAAGAAGACTTCGGCGGCAGCCGCTCCGTCCATGTCACTTCCGCCACCGTTGGAGCAAACGGGTGGTGGAATGGACGCCGGCGGAAGAATGGACGTCGACGAGGAAGCTTATGATGCTGCCAGGTCCAAGGACAAGGCTGCACAAACCTCGGCGACTGTACATGTTCCGCGCCACTCCCAGGAGGCGCAAGACCAACAGCGTCATGACACTCGCAGTGCCATACGCATGATAGGCCAAGACCAAGCTGGTGGATCTCGGGGCGCTCAAGACCAGCATGCACGCCAGCGTGTTGGCACGAGCGGGGCACGGTCGCCTGGACGGGATACTGCTCCTTCTAACATAGTTAGAAGTCCGAGCACGTCCCGCTCCTCGCGCCATCTGCCACTGCCACCCACCACTCCAGCAGAAGCTTTGGTGCGAGCTCAACTGCTCCTAGATTACCCTCCGACGTCGGACAAGATCGACGAATGGAGGGCCACCATTCAGAGTCTCATCGGCTACGCCAACGGCGACACTCCACGGCGGCCGAGCGCGTCGCTGCCGTGACAGGGTTGCCGGGCGCGAGCCGGTGGCGACGAAACGGGTGGAGGCGCAACTACCATGCAATCACCACCCCGAAGGCCAAGATCGCCGACTCGCCGGATCCACCTCGACAGCGACTCCACCGCATCGTCGGATCCACGAGCTCGTCGCGATCAGCGCCAAGTTCTTCATGATTGACAACAAGAAGACGCTCGAACTCGCATCGAGCATCGAAGAAAAGCGCAATGTCAATCCGACAAGCGCGCTGGGCCCTCTGTTGACATGCATGCGCCAGGGGAACCAGGCGATCTGCCGTACGTGGTAGGTTGCCCTGCGTTCACTCGTGAGCTGCGGCAAGTCCAGTGGCCCAGCACGAAGAACTTCAAGCCAGACGTACCGGAGAAGTACGACGGCAAGACGCATCCGTCGGAGTTCCTCAGCATCTACACCATTGCAGTGCAGGCTGTAGGGGGACGGGATGACAAGATCCTTGCCAACTACTTCCCGCTGGTGCTCAAGCCCAACGTCAGATCCTAGCTCATGCACTTGCCGGACAACTCCATATCCTCTTGGGCTGATCTGTGCCATCAGTTTGTCGGCGCCTTCACAGGCAGACACAAGCCTCATGGCCAGGAGAGTGATCATCATCTGCTCGCCCAGAAGGAGGGAGAGCCCCTGCGCAAGTACATTCAGAGATTCAGCAGTGTGCAGCACAACATCCCAGACGTCCACCCTGCCGTGGTGATCAGCGTGTTCCATCAGAACATGCGAAACCACATGATGCGGGAGGAAATGGCGATGTGCAAGATCAGGGACGTCAGTGAGTTATATGCACTGACTGACAAGTGTGCACGTGCTGAGGAAGGGAGGAGACTCCCCGGAGAGAATGTAGGAGCGGGAGGATCTGACAGTGAAGATGCTGCCCCGGCAAGGAAAAACCGGCGACGGAACAACAGGAGGAGGAAAGGCAAAGAGGTGCTAGTTGTTGAGCAGTCCGGCAACGGTGGTGGCGCCAAGAAAGCCAAAGCTGGTAACTCCGGCAAGGAGGTTGCCGCGGAGGTGGCGGTCGCCGACAAGCAGGACGGCACCAACAAGAAGTATTGCAAGATCCACCGTACCAAGGGCCATGATCTCCAGAGCTGCAAGAAAGTCGAGCAGCTTGTTGAGCAACAGAAAGCTGAATATGAGCGGCGCGACAAGGAGAAGGCCCAGGAAGGTGCTAGGGGATCCGGCAAGAAACGTCCCAGCCGAGGAGGACGCCGCGGCAAGGCCAAGCAGCGGCAAGGAGACAGACCTCCTCGCGGCCGCGACAAGGATGAAGATGACGACGGCGATGAAGACATGGATGATGAGGAGACTGATGAGCAGGAGTTCTAGAAAGCCACAGAGGTCCTGTGCATTGACGGTGGTGCTTCTCTGCATACCTCGCACCGTCAGCTCAAGCAGTGGGTGCGGGAAGTTAATGCAGCAGAACCACCCGTCGAGTCACGCAAGCCTCTGAAATGGTCCAGCACGCCTATCATCTTTGATATTGAGGACCACCCTGATCGCATAACTGCAGTCGGGTGCTTGCCGATGTTGGTTTCACCAACAATCCGCAACCTCAAGGTCACTAAGATGCTAGTTGACGGCGGGGCCGGCTTGAACCTGATCTCCTCCGCGGTGCTCCAGAAACTCCAGATCCCTGACAGCGAACTCGAAGAGACCGGTACATTTCAAGGAATCAACCCGGGAAGGAGCAAGCCGAAGGGAAAGATCACGTTGCCGGTAACATTTGGCAGCGAGCTGAACTTCAGGACTAAGAGGGTCACGTTTGATGTTGCTGACTTTCCATTACCTTACAATGGAATCCTTGGCCGTCCGGCACTCGCCAAGTTCATGGCAGCCTCTCACTATGCGTACAACGTACTGAAAATGCCAGGCCCGATAAGTGTCACCTCTGTCCCTGGCGACAAGAAGGATGCTCTTATCTGTGCCGACAAGATCTACCAGGAAGCAGCAGCCGCAGCGGAATGCAAGACACTTGCCGCTGAAGCTCCCGGGGGGAAGAAGAAGACCAAGTCCAGCAAGAGCTCTGATGCCCACTCCGGCAAGCGCACCTCTTCGGAGTGCTGCGCTACCGTCGAGGACGCACCATCGAGCTCCACCGGCAAGTGTAATAAGGCAATGGCAGCTCCACCTGAGACCAAGAAGGTGTCCGCCAAGGAGGACGGCACTGGTGGTACCTTCACCATCAGCGCCATTCTTGACCCCAAATAGGAAAGCGCGCTCATTGCTTTCCTGCGGGCGAATGTCGACGTGTTTGCGTGGCAACCGTCTGATATCCCCGGTGTTCCCAGGAAAGTAATTGAGCACCACCTTGCCGTCTGTCCTCATGCGCGGCCCGTCAAGTAGAAAGTCAGGAAACAGGCAGTGGAGCGCCAAGAATTCATCGCAGAAGAAATCAAGAAGTTGGAAGCAGCAGGCCTTGTCAGAGGAGTGCTCCATCCCACGTGGTTGGCCAATCCTGTTGTCGTGCACAAGGCTAACGGGAAATGGAGGCTTTGTATTGACTTCACTGATGTTAATAAAGCTTGTCCCGAAGACCCATTTCCCTTGCCGCGCATTGACCAGATTGTTGACTCCACAGCCGGATGTGATTTGCTTTCATTTCTTGATGCATACTCAGGATACCATCAGATCTTCATGGCAGAAGAGGATGAAGAGAAAACCGCATTCATCACCCCGTGTGGCACGTACTGCTTCGTACGGATGCCTTTCGGTTTAAAGAATGCTGGTTCAACATTCGCAAGGGTGGTCCACCACGCTTTTGAGCCGCAGATGCACAGAAATGTGGAAGCCTACATGGATGACATAGTGGTCAAGAGCAAGAATAGGGCGACCCTGATTCAAGATTTAGACGAGACATTTGCAAATCTGCGCAAGATCAACCTCAAGCTTAACCCCGAGAAGTGTGTGTTTGGAGTCCCTTCCGGCAAGCTTCTCGGGTTCTTCGTGTCTCAGCGGGGAATTGAAGCCAATCCCGACAAGATCAAGGCCATTGAGCAGATCGAAGCACCAAAGCGTGTCAAGGATGTACGAAGGCTTGCCGGTTGCATGGCTGCTCTCAGCAGGTTTATCTCTAGATCTGCTGAGCGCACCCTGCCATTTTTCAAAATTTTGAAAAAGGCAGGTCCAATAAAATGGACTCCGGAGGCGGAGGCTGCGCTGCAGGACTTGAAGAGATACTTGTCCTCCACTCCAACACTTGTCGCACCTAAGCCGCAAGAGAAGTTGCTGCTGTATATAGCGGCAACCAATCAAGTGGTTAGTGCTGCGTTAGTGGCGGAGAGGGAGGCAGATGATGAGCCAGCAACCACGGCAGATGCATCCAGCGACAAGCAGGGGGCTTCGCCGACAAGTTCTGGTCCCGACAGAGATGGATCTGCACAGGAGCATGATAAGATGCTAAAGAAAATGGTGCAGCGTCCAGTTTACTTTGTCAGTTCCTTCTACAGGGGGCTAGATCAAGGTACTCTGGTGTGCAGAAGTTGCTTTTCGGCCTCCTCATGGCCTCGAGAAAGCTGCGCCATTACTTCCAAGCACATGAGATCACAGTCGTCACTCACTTTCTGCTGAAGAGGATACTGCAAAATCCAGAAGCGACAGGCAGGATTGTCGAGTGGGCGCTGGAACTGTCAAGCTTTGGCCTCAAGTTTGAGAGCACTTCAACTATCCAAAGCAGAGCATTGGCAGAGTTCATAGCAGAATGGATGCCAACACCAGATGAAGAAATTCCAGAGACGAGCATCCCCGTCAAAGAGGCAAGCAAAGAGTGGCTGATGTACTTTGATGGTGCCTTCTCGCTGCAAGGCGCCGGTGTGGGCGTGCTACTTGTCGCGCCCACCGGAGAGCACCTCAAGTACGTAGTCCAGATGCACTTTCCCAAGGAGCAAGCAACCAACAATACTGTGGAGTATGAAGGAGTGCTTGCCGGTCTCAGAATCGCAGCAGACCTTGGGATCAAGAAGCTCATTGTCAGGGGTGATTCACAGGTTGTCATCCGCCAAGTGAACAAGAACTACCAGAGTCCATTGATGGAAGCATATGTTGATGAAGTGAGGAAGCTAGAAGAGCACTTTGACGGCCTACAGATGGAGCATATCCCAAGAGCTTAGAATGACGTTGCTGATGGCCTGTCAAAGTGCGCCGCACTAAAGTTACCTGTGGAACCAGGGATCTTTGTGCTCAAGTTGACTCAACCATCCGTAACACCATCAACTAGACAAATCAAGAAGAGGAAGTTGGTTTCTGGTGACTACTTTCCGGCAGAGCTCCCCGAAGCCGCCGCCAAGAAAGTCCCCAAGATCAACACCAAGGATGCTGAGGGGCAGTCTGCTCCAGCAAGCCTTATGGTTTGTTCCGTTGAAGCAGACGCTCCCGACAAGTTTTGCTCCGGCAAGCTTGCCGGGGAACATCAAGCTCCAGTAGGGCCGCAAGTCCTTGCCGTAGAAGCGGATGTTCCCGCAGCAGCAGATGTGCCTTTAGTCCTTGTTGTCGAGCCACAAGCTCTAGCATGGGCACAGCAGATTGTCCATTTCCTTCAGACAGGAGAACTTCCCGAAGAGCAAGAAGAAGCGGAAAAAGTAGCCCGGCAGTCAAGTATGTACCAGTTTGTCGATAGCATACTGTACAGAAGAAGACTCAACAGTGTGAAATTGAAGTGTATTTGCCGGGAAGATGGACAAAAGCTATTGGCAGAGATACATGGAGGCATATGTGGCCACCACATTGGCGCAAGAGCACTTGCCGGCAAAGCTTTCCGGCAAGGTTTCTTTTGGCCGACAGCCCTCCAGGATGGAACTGCAGAAGTAACCAAGTGTGAAGCGTGCCAGTTCCACTCCAAACAGATACACCAGCCAGCTCAAGATCTCCAGACGATCCCTTTATCCTGGCCATTTTTGGTCTGGGGGCTCGATATCCTCGGCCCTTTCCCCCGAGCTGTCGGGGGCTTTGAGTACTTGTACGTCGCAATCGACAAGTTCACAAAGTGGCCGGAAGTGCAGCCAGTGAGGAAGGTGACAGCACAGTCAGCAGTCAAGTTCTTCAGGTCAATTGTTTGCCGTTTTGGGATCCCTAACAGGATCATCACCGACAACGGCACGCAATTCACGAGCCGCACCTTCATGCAGTACGTCCAAGACCTTGGCGCCAAGGTCTGCTTCGCTTCTGTTGCTCATCCGAGAAGCAACGATCAAGCAGAGAGGGCAAATGCTGAAGTGCTGCGCGGGCTCAAGACCAGAACTTTCGACAGGCTGCGCAAGTGCGGAAGAAACTGGATCGAGGAGCTGCCGGTGGTTCTTTGGTCGATCAGAACGACGCCAAATCGAGCCACTGGCCAGATGCCTTTCGCTCTAGTCTATGGAGCAGAGGCAGTTCTCCCCACGGAACTCGTATACGGATCGCCTCGAGTGCTCGCTTATGATGAGCTTGAGCAAGAACAGCTGCGACAAGACGACGCGCTGCTCCTTGAGGAAGATCGTCTTCAGGCTACTATACGAGCTGCTCGATACCAGCAAGCTTTGCGCCGCTACCATAGCCGCAAAGTTAAGGCCAGAAGCTTCGAGGAACGCGACCTTGTTCTTCGGCGCGTTCAGTCCGCCAAGAGTTCCAACAAGTTGACGCCGAAGTGGGAAGGCCCTTATCGGGTGAAACGAGTCACAAGGCCCGGCGCTGTCCGCCTTGAGACCGAAGATGGCATTCCGGTGAGCAACTCCTGGAACATAGAACATCTTCGTAAGTTTTTCCCGTAGCGCGCGGTTGCCGGAACCCGTTCCGGCAACCACCTTTTGTACAAGTCTTGCCGCTGTTGCATGTAATCCTTTGTACAAAGCCGGGCGCAGATCCCGTGCATAAATAAAACCCCATGTGCTCCGCACAACTTGCCATTTCGTGCATTAGTTTCTTTCTTGCATGCGTTATCTAACACTTTGTGCAGCACCTACATCCGGTAAGCAATAACGAGCCGAAGGGCTCCATATCATTATTTTCTCTTCTTTCTTCTTTTCAACAAAGGAAAAGAAGGTTCCCTCGCACACAAGTTTGCCGGGGGGGAAGGAGAAGATTGTGGTATGGACCAGACGTCGTTCAAGCAAAGTTTTGCCTTGCCGGGAAGCAAACGATAGAAAAGCTAAGTTGCCAAAGTTTGAGCAATCAGTTTTTAAATTTTTGAGTTATCTTCCTCGAACGACCCTGCTTTGTATGGAAAACCTGTGCGCGGAGGAACCAACTCGTGGCTAGTTGCACCCTTACTTTGTTTCGAGTCCACTCAACAACTTAAGTGTGCTGCATCTAGTCGCGACAAGGTTTCTTGTCGGAAGCAGCGCCGCCAGCAGGCTGCTGACGTTCCGCACTCAGCACTCGCGGCTCGGGTGCCTGCACCGACAAGTTCCCTAGAAGCGTAGGGTAAAAACATACAAAGGAAGGAATCTAGTAGAGGAAATAACATAGCAATTGATAACAGAAATAAAGTTATATTACAAGATAACTTGTCGCAGCTCTAACAGACTGTTTTCATAACATAATTAGCAGCGACAAGAGAAAAGAAGAAATGGGCGGCCTAGTCTACGCGATCGCCCTCAACCCTCTTGATCTCGCTCACCTTATCCACAATGGGTGCGACAAGGGCCTTGAGTGCGTCCCGATCGGCGTCTGGCGGCAAGGACTTGAGGACGTTGGTGAAGCTGAGGCCTGGATTGCGGAAGGCCACCTTCATCAGCACCTTCTGAAGAACCCCAGCGCAAATTTTGCACGACTCGTCGGCCAGCTGCTTTGGGATCCTCTCCGGAGCCGCTGGAGTGCCGTCGCCACGCCCTTGAAGAACAGGCTGAGCTTGGCGCTGGGCTCGAGATTCTCGTCGGAGGGATACCCAAAGTCCTCCATCCCCAGCTGCGCCAGCTCCTCGTCAATCACTGCGGCAATATTCACCAGACCCTCGGTCCAGTGCTCCATAGTATCTCTGAATGAGTTCTGGGTAACTGCGATGCTCTCCAGCAGCGCCTTGTCAGCCTTGACCTTCTCCGACAAGGTCTTCTCCCGCTCCTTGGCGGCGTCCAGCGTCTGCGTCAGCGTGGCCAGCTTCAACTCCAGGTCTGCATTGGAATCCTTGGCGGCGCTGAGCTCCTTGCCCCTCTCAGCGAGAAGACCTTGCAGCTCAACGTGGGCGGCAGCATCCTTCTCACGCTCACGCTTGAGTGCGGCAAGCTCCTCGCCGCTCTTCCCGATGTTGGCCTCCAGCTGCGCCACTTTCTCCTCCAGCTCTTTCTTGGCGGCCTCTGCGATTGCGGTAGCGTCCTTTGCTTCCTTGAGCGCCCCGCCAAGTGCTTGCTCGCGCTCGGCGAGCTCCTCCTCGTAGCTGTCGAGGTTGGCCTTCCGCTGCACCAATTCGCCTTCTCGCGCGGACTGCTTCTCGGCGGCCAGCCTTTGTTCCTCCTCAGCTTCGGCCTTCTCGAGAAGGAAGGCCGTGCGCTCCTCGGCAAGTCGCTCCCGCTCCTGTGCCAGGGACCGGAGAGCTTCTTGATTGTGGCCCCGGAGCTCCTCCGCGCGCTTCTCCATATCAACTCCCGCCTTCGCGACAAGCGCTTCCCGGGAAGCCAGCTTCGCTTGCCGTGCGCGGTAGAGTGACAGCAGCTTCTGCAGCAGCTGCTCCTCCTTAGGCTCGCCACTGCTGCTGCTGGGCGCGTCGACCAACGACAGTCCAGCAGAGGCGAGCACCTCCCCATCGAAAGTTTCCCCCTCGACCGGCGCCCTGGAGCTCGACGCCCAGGGTAGCTTGATGAAGATATCGTCGCCGGCCTTCAAGTAGGCGCCGGGCTCCGCAGCAGCGACAGAGGGATCAGCGGTCGGCGCAGCGCTTGGCGCTTCTGCGGCCTCAGGGTCGTCAGTGCGATCGCCCGACCCCTCGCCGGCTTCTGCGGCGGCGGCCTTGGCGGCCTCTTCGCCGGCGGTCTCATCAGCACCGGCCCCTTCCTCGCCGGCGCCCTCTGTCTCCATTGGCTCAGCAGCAGATGGTTCTGAAGAACGAAGAAGGGAGAAAAATCAATCAAAAATCCAAGAGAAGAAAATCAGAAGAAGAAGAACCCAAGGGAAAGTTTTTGGACAAGTGAATTACCTGTGCCAAGATCTGCAGTTGCGGTCTCGGCCGCCGCAGGATCGACAGTGCTGCCCCTTGCCGGAGAGCGCTCCCTTACCGGGAACTCCTCCCTTGGCGGCGTAGTCGAAGCAGATGGCACTTCGGGACCAGCTTCCGGGCGCTCCTGATATGGCTGCTCTGCTCCTACACAAATCAACAAGCAAGATATCAACAAAGGAAAAAGCACTCATGCGCGCCTGACAGCGGAAAGCTAACTATGAACTTATGCTGGGGGCTGCGCTGGGGGCTGCTTTGAGGAGTGGTTGCCGGGTCCGTCAAGGTGGTCTCGGACCCACCCCCTGCTGACACGGTGGGGTCATCCTCGATGATAATCACCGCGGCCTTGGCCCTCTTCGCCGCTCTCTGGGCCAGCGTCCTGAAAAGAAAGGAGTCCAGATTGAAGCAAGTCAGATACAAGATAAAAACAGCAAAATTGAAGAACTACAAGAGCACCAAAGAAACTTACTCTTCTTCCTCCTCGTAGGAGCTAAGTGCGGAAAGATCGAAGTTCGGATCCCCTTCGGTGCGGCGAGGCGGAGGAGTAGGATCCCTTGCCCGCTTGGCGGGGGCGGTGGCGGTGGCCCGGGAAGATCCCGCTCCAGTTGCCGCTGCTGCGTGAGGCGCTCCCGCGGCAATATTGCTTGCCGCGGTAGAGCGTGTCACACGGCTCGGTGGCTGTTGACCCGGCTGCCGCCCCGCTACGTCCGCGGCCCTGCGAAGACGCCTTCTTGGCGGGGCCGAGGGCTCCGCCCACAGCAAGCTTTCTGAAGGCTCAAGCTCTTCTTCGCCGGCCTCGCTCGGCTCAGCTTCAGAACCGGCAGGCTCTTCCTCGCCAATGAACTCCGTGCGCTCGGCAAGGTTTGCCGCCTCTGCCGCCTCCGCCTCCTCCAAAGTGAACCCAAACGCGCCCGCGGTAGCTGCGGCCGCAACCTCTTCCGCCCTAGTGGCGATGCGCTGCAGCTCCTCATCGGTGGTGTCACGGGTGAGGCTCTTCTGCTCGTCAGCATGGACCGGCACTTCTTCCAAGTTGTCGAAGAACGCTTGCACGACGTCATCCGCAGGCTCTTGCCAAGTTGGAACGATTCCGTGTGAATTGCACAACGGCATCATGGCGCGGATCCGGTCAAGCGAAGAATTATTGCACAATGGAACGATGCCCCTCGGCAGCGTGAATGGGTGCTGGGGATCGCGTTTGAACAACTCCAGGAGCATGGCATCCAGCTCCATGACGGTGAAGTTGTAGTTGAGGCCCGGCTGCAGCCTCATGATATCCGCCGAGTTCTTGAATTCCCAGGCGGGCCTCCCCCTCTCCTGCAGGGGGGCGATGCGGCGGCGGAGGAAATCTGCGCCTACAGCGCCTACAGTGAGCCCGGCAAGTCTGAGGCGAAGGATCCTAGTGATGGCGATCTTTAGCCTCTCGTCTTCCGGGGCCACGTTTCTCCAATCATTGCCGCGCACTATTGGAGCTTGGCGCACGACGGTGAAGGGCTGCGGATTCTCCTCGACGATCCAGCAACACTCCGCTCTCCACTCCTCCCACTTGCTGTGGAGCTCACCCTCCAAGTACGCCTCCTTCTTGCCGACTCTCGAGATCCAGGCGATCCCTCCGGCAAGCGGCTCTCCTCTCTCTACCCGAGGTATGAAGAAGTGGCGGAAAAGGGCAACATTGGGGTGGACTCCGACAAAGTTTTCGCACAAATGTGCGAAAACTGCCATGGTCAGAACGGTGTTGGGGGTGAAATCAAGGAGGCGGAAGCCGTAGGTGTTCATGATATCGCAGAAGAACTCCGAGAAGGGCGGGCAGAGCCCGCAATAGAAGAACAGCGCGAAGAATGGGTACCCGTTTGGAGCCAGTTCTGAAGCAGCGGCCGGGAGTACCCTCGTGCGTGGATGCGCCCGCGTCTCCGTCGCCCAAAAGAGGTAGAAGTACTCCCTCAGCTCCTTCGCGCCGAGCTGGGGGGAGAAGATCGCCCGCTCCTTCCGCAGCGCCGCGAGCCGCTGCGCCTCGGCCGACTTCACGCCCTTTCCCTTGTCGGCTTTCAGAGCCATGGCGGAGGTGGTGGGGGAGGTCGACGGCGTTGGTGATGCTGGTGGCAATGGGGAGCGGAGCGCTGCTCTCTCTGCTTTGAAAAGAAGGGGGGGAGCGGCGGAGGTTCGTGAAGATGGAGTAGTAGCAACCAGCAAGGGGAACGAACTACCCCTGTTTCCTCTGCTTATAAAGAGGGACGGGGCGGACGTTTCGCCCTTCCGAATAAAGAACCACCCACGATCTCTCCCACGACGCCGCATTCAACGCGTGCCGTTAGGGGAGAGCGCAGTGGATACAGAGCGAGATTCGGCGTGGCCTAGTCCGCGTGTGCCCGTGCCCTGTCTTGGGCTTGGCCCAACAGCGCTCGGCACCGTGTCTGGCCCAGGCCCGGGGGCTCCTGTCGGTGTACTAGAATAGGGGTACCCTAGTACCCCGAACTTGTGCACGGGCAGTTGCAGCACCCCGCGGCAAGGCTTGCCGGGAGAACGCCATGATCCTCCGTGGTTCCCTTGGAGCCATTCAAGAACAAAGTATTTAAGCTCAGGAGACAAGGCCCCGGCAAGAGGAGCTTGCCGGGAAGGCCAACCAAGGCACTCCAAGGAACTTGCCGCGACGCGCCACGCGCTCCGGCAAGGCAACAAGGCCCCGGCAAGAAGAGATTGCCGGGAAGACCAACCAAGGTGTCTCGAGGCCCGGTGAGCGACAAGCTTCCGGACCCGACAAGATAACGGCAGCGGCAAGGCGCTTGCCGCGGCAGGCGGCCACTCTGTGCCCACGCTCCAGCGCATCCACCAACGTGTCGCTCTGGGGGCCTCTCCAGGCGCGCGTGGCGGGAGGCTGTGCAGCCAGCGGTGCGCAGTGGCATGCGAAGCTGACAAGATCGCCATCGTGGTGAACGGTGGCGCCCCTAACGGTCCTTTTCTGCACTGTTTGGGCGACTCAGACGGGCATTTAATGCCCTTGTCCCCTACCGTCAGGGTTAGGTAGGGTGCACTGTATAAGTAACTGTACCAACCACCTCACTTTTTACATTTGTACCCTTCTCTGCGTTGCCACCTGTCGGTGACCCCTTTAGCGTATAAAAGGAGGCCCATGCGCAACGTAGAAGGGGTTCGACACGTTCACCAGGTTCGCTAGGTTCGACTGGTTCGGAACCCAGAAAAACACTACGCTCTCTCTCTCTGGAGCAAGAACACCAGATAATCAAACAAGCAGCAGTAGGAGTGTTATCTCTCCGGAGAGCTCCAAAGCTGGGTAAACTGCTCGTGTGCTTCGCCTCGATCTGCTCTTCGTGTGATCTCCGCCCCTCGCCGAACCGAAAGGGGCTCGGTCCGCCGGCCCCATAGGTATTCGTGGATCAGTTTCCCCGACATTGAGTTTTATTCAAATTATTTTCCTCCAAAAATAAAATATACGGAAAATAGGGTAACATGATTCCCTACATTAGAAAATTGGAGAAAAATTAATTTGAAACCATTTTGGTATTTTTAAAATGATTTTAGTTGGATTTTAATAGACCAGTAGCACTCTTTGATTTATCTGAATTTGTGTGGATTTTATTTGAAGTTATAAAAATGTTCACGTTGTAGAAAATCTTTTTTTGAAAATTTTGATATATAATATGTCTATATAATATTTTATTTGCTTTTGTTTTATTTTCATTTGTCTGTGTTAAAAAAAAAAATCTCCGAACAGTGCTAGGCCGAAGCCCAGCACTGCTCTCCCTCTCTCTCTCCCCGCGCCAGGCCAGGCCGGCCCAGCCGAAGCCAGGCCAAGGCCCAGCCCACCTCCTCGTCGCCCGTCTTCCAGCTCGGGACAGAGTCCCGAGCAAGCACGCATCGCCGCCGCCGTGCCATCTCCGGCCTCCTCCTGCCCCCTCGCCCACGCCTCCCCTCCCCTCCTATAAAGTCGCCGCACCCGGGCTCCAGGACCCGATTCGCCGCCGCCCTCCCTCTCTGCCGCACAGCACCACCGCCCTTGCGCCGCGTTCCTCCACCGCCAGCGAGATCCGCCGTCGCCGCCCCGCTCCGTCCCGTCACCGTTGACCGCCGCTGACGCCGCCATTCGCCTCGCCTCGCCGCGCCGCCCCACCCCGACCCCTTCGCCGCCCTCCTGGACGACCGGAGCCGCCGCCCCGGTCGGACCCGAGCCGCTGCCGCCGTCCTGTCTCGCCGGAGAACGCCATCGCCGCCACCTGTTTTCTCTCCGAAAACCGCCAACCCGTCGCGAACCGGTAAAACCCACAAAAAAAACCCGATCCGGTTTTCTTCGGTTTTTCTTTTAGATCGTTTTTTTTGTGGTTAGTACTATAAAGAGAACGTTCGCTGTCTATCCCTTCGGAGCGAACGAATCCATCCGTTAGCGTTCGGTAACGAACGTTTGCAATTTAGTCTTTTTCTTTTTCTATTTTAATTTCGGCCAGGGACTTATATGTGAGGAGTTTTCTTTACAATTTAGTCCCTAAACTTCAAACACTCGTAACTTTTTGCTCGTTTGTCCAAATCCAACGAAACCAACGCCCACGTCTTCGTTATGATCCCCTCTATCCGGATAAACAACTTAAACATGTTTTTGAAAAGTTTAAAATTTGAATTAGATCAGATTTGAATTCAAACTTCATTTGATCATAACTTGAGTTTCGTAGCTCCGTTTGAGTTGATTCTTTTTGCAAATCGAAGCTCTTGACCTAAACATTCTGATAAGGCCAAATTCACATAATTTTGGTAATGTTAGAAATTGTTTTATGTTGCAACAGTTATTTGTTTGGTTTTGATGTTTTCCGAATCGACTTCTTCGTTCTTTCTGATCTTTTGAGTGATTGCTTATGTGTGGTTACTATTGCTTGATTACGATAGATTGACCGGAGTGTGACGAGTAGAGCTATCAAGAGTTTTGAGTGCGAATCATCTTCATCAACATTGCAGGCAAGTTCACACTTTGATCATACTTTTCTACAACCCATGTTTTATTGCATTAGATCAATCTTCTCACATTGCATGATTAGGACCTAATTAAATTGTGGGATGGGAAGTAGATGAGGTAGTACCTATTACCTGTATTATTATGAAACCTTTGGGAGTTACTTCTACGTTTGCTTATTATGCCATGCTATGCTAGTAGACGTGGATTGGGTGAGTGATATCCATGAAAGATGTGAGTTTGTTAATTTTAATGGTTTATCTAAGGTGGCAACTTAAACACACATCTGGGTGGATTGAGGCACCTGATGTCTATCAGGACTTGCCTGTTTTCTTTTGGACCGCCACCCAGGCTCAAAGGGATCATAAGATCATTCATGCTAGTAACTTCCGTGTGCAGCCACAAGCCATTATGGGCTCTCGCATAGTTGACTAAGTCGTGCGAACTCTTACAGTGGTAGACTAGCAGATGTAGGGGATGTAGGTGGTACGGTCTACCCGATCGTAAGGTGCTAGCGCTTCTGAAAGACTATGTCTCGATCATCCGTCTTCTCAAACACCCTGTAGTGCGAGAAACCAAACGGAGGCGATCGAGTCTTGTGGGGAAAAGTGCGCAAACCTCTGCAGAGTGTACAAACTAATCATGATTAGCCGTGTCCCCGGTTATGGACAACTTGAGTATCTAGTACTTGAATATCATGTGAATCTCATCATGTTACTTCTAATTAATGTTGTTGGGTTTTAATTGTTCACTTAATTGGGATCGGAATGCTGTCAACCATTCTCGATGTTTAACAACCACCATGATAATTAAATAAATTTATTCCTTTGCAGTAGGGAAAAATTGGCTTTACGCAAAAACCTTATAACCATAGAGCTTTTCCACCAGCCAAATATGCATGTAGTGATAGTCATTATTCATTATTCTCTATGGTGTGAATTTGCCAGTACATTCAATGTACTGACCCGTTTCGGGCTGCAACGTCTCATGTTGCAGGTTTCTTACGACGAGTAAGTGATACGTTAGGGTTATGATTTCTACACTCAACTTTGCCGTTGGTGTTGATGGGAAACCACAACCTTGTTGCTTCCGCTATATGGATTGAGGTAATAGTATTTACGTTACTTTATACATGTGATTTACCTCTGTTATAAATCCTTCGAGTACTGTGTGTGTCAGCATACCGATCCAGGGATGACACTTAAGCACAGAGACTTGATCCATTCGGGTCAGGTCGCTACACTAGCTAATAACTATAGACCCGTAGGTCTGAAGTAAACTACTCACACATCACCGGAGAGGCCATGCAGTTGATGTAGAGGCCCTTCGTGATCAATGCCCCCTCCGACGGAGCTCCGGAAAAGGCCCCGAGATGGGATCTCTCGAGTACAGAAGGTTGCGGCGGTGGAATTAGGTTTTTGTGGTGCTCCTGGATGTTTTGGTGGTACGTGGATATATATATATATAGGAGGAAGAAGTACGTCGGTGGAGCAATGGAGGGCCCACGAGGGTCGAGGGCACGCCCAGGGGGGTAGGCGCGCCCCCTGCCTCGTGCCTTCCTCCCTTGTTTCTTGACGGCCACTCCAAGTCTCCTAGATCATGTTTGTTGAGAAAATCATGTTCCCGAAGGTTTCATTCCGTTTGGACTCCGTTTGATATTCCTTTTCTTTGAAACCCTAAAATAGGCAAAAAATAGCAATTTGGGCTAGGCTTCAGGTTAGTAGGTTAGTCCCAAAAATGATATAAAAGTGTAAAATAAAGCCCATTAACATCCAAAATAGATAAAATAATAGCATGGAGCAATCAAAAATTATAGATACGTTGGAGACGTATCAAGCATCCCCAAGCTTAATTCCTGCTCGTCCTCGAGTAGGTAAATGATAAAAGAAGAATTTTTGATGTGGAATGCTTTCTAACATATTTCTCAATGTAATTTTTCTTTATTGTGGCATGAATGTTCAGATCCAAAAGATTCAAGATAAAAGTTTAATATTGACATAGAAATAATAATACTTCAAGCATACTAACTAAGCAATCATGTCTTCTCAAAATAACATGGCCAAAGAAAGTTATCCCTACAAAATCATAAAGTTTGGTTATGCTCTATCTTCACCACACAAAATATTTAAATCATGCACAACCCCGATGACAAGCCAAGCAATTGTTTCATACTTTTGATGTTCTCAAACTTTTTCAATCTTCACGCAATATATGAGCGTGAGCCATGGATATAGCACTATGGTGGAATAGAATGGTGGTTGTGGAGAAGTCAAAAAGGGAGAAGATAGTCTCACATCAACTAGGCGTATCAACGGGCTATGGAGATGCCCATTAATAGATATCAATGTGAGTGAGTAGGGATTGCCATGCAACGGATGCACTAGAGCTATAAGTATATGAAAGCTCAACAAAAGAAAATAGGTGGGTGTGCATCCAACTTGCTTGTTCATGAAGACCTAGGGCATTTTGAGGAAGCCCATCATTGGAATATACAAGCCAAGTTCTATAATGAAAAATTCCCACTAGTATATGAAAGTGATATCATAGGAGACTCTCTATATGAAGAACATGGTGCTACTTTGAAGCACAAGTGTGGAAAAAGGATAGTAACATTGTCCCTTCTCTCTTTTTGTCTCATTTTTTATTTGGGCCTTATTTCTTTTTTTCCTTTTTGGCCCCTTTTTTCATCCGGAGTCTCATCCCGACTTGTGGGGGAATCATAGTCTCCATCATCCTTTCCTCACTTGGGACAATGCTCTAATAATGATGATCATCACACTTTTATTTACTTACAACTCAAGAATTACAACTCGATACTTAGAACAAATATGACTCTATATGAATGCCTCCGGCGGTGTACCGGGATGTGCAATGATGCATGAGTGACATGTATGAAAGAATTATGCATGGTGGCTTTGCCACAAATACGATGTCAACTACATGATCATGCAAGCAACATGACAATGATGAAGCTTGATAATAACGGAACGGTGGGAAGTTGCATGGCAATATATATCGTAATGGCTATGGAAATGCCATAATAGGTAGGTATGGTGGCTGTTTTGAGGAAGGTATATGGTGGGTTTATGGTACCAGAGAAAGTTGTGCGATACTAGAGAGGCTAGCAATGGTGGAAGGGTGAGAGTGCGTATAATCTATGGACTCAACATTAGCCATAAAGAACTCACATACTTATTGCAAAAATCTATTAGTTATCGAAGCAAAGTATTACGCGCATGCTCCTAGGGGGATAGATTGGTAGGAAAAGACCATTGCTCGTCCCTGACCGCCACTCATAAGGAGGACAATCAATAAATAAATCATGCTCCGACTTCTTCACATAACGGTTCACCATACGTGCATGCTACAGGAATCACAAACTTCAACACAAGTATTTCTCAAATTCACAACTACTCAACTAGCATGACTCTAATATCACTATCTCCATATCTCAAAACAATTATCAAGTATCAAACTTCTCATAGTATTCAATGCACCTATATGAAAGTTTTTATTATTGCCATGTTGTTCTAAAGGACTCTCAAAATAATATAAGTGAAGTATGAGAGAACAATAGTTTCTATAAAATAAATCCACCACCGTGCTCTAAAAGATATAAGTGAAGCACTAGAGCAAAAACTATATAGCTCAAAAGATATAAGTGAAGCACATAGAGTATTCTAATAAATTTTAAATCATGTGTGTCTCTCTCAAAAGGTGTGTACAGCAAGGATGATTGTGGTAAACTAAAAAGCAAAGACTCAAATCATACAAGACGCTCCAAGCAAAACACATATCGTGTGGTGAATAAAAATATAGCTCCAAGTAAAGTTACCGATAGACGAAGACCAAAAAGAGGATGCCTTCCGGGGCATCCCCAAGCTTAGGCTCTTGCCACTCCCTGTTCCATAATCCATCAAATGTTTACCCAAAACTTGAAAACATCACAACACAAAACTCAAAATAGAAAATCTCGTGAGCTCCATTAGCGAAAGAAAACAAAATACCATTTCAAGGTACTGTAATGAAATCATTGTTTATTTATATTGGTGTTAAACCTACTGTATTATGACTTCTCTATGGTTTATAAACTCTTTTACTAGCCATAGATACATCAAAATAAGCAAACAACACAAGAAAAACAGAATCTGTCAAAAACAGAACAGTCTGCAGTAATCTGTAGCTAACGCAAGTTCTGGAACCCAAAAAATTATAAAATAAATTGCTGTACGTGAGGAATTTATCTATTAATCCTCTCAAAAAATAATTAACTAAATAGAACCTTCCAAATAAAAATGGCGGCAGATCTCGTGAGTGCTAACGTTTCTGTTTTTTACAGCAAGATCAAAAAGACTTTCCCCAAGTCTTCCCAACGGTTCTACTTGGCACAAACACTAATTAAACACAAAAAACACAATCAAAACAGAGGCTAGATAAATTATTTATTACCAAACAGGAGCAAAAAGCAAGGAATAAAAATAAAATTGGGTTGCCTCCCAACAGGCGCTGTCGTTTAACGCCCCTAGCTAGGTATAAAAGCGAAGATAGATCTAGGTATTGCCATCTTTGGTAGGCAATCCATAAGTGGCTCTCATAATAGATTCATAAGGTAATTTAATTTTCTTTCTAGGGAAGTGTTCCATGCCTTTCCTTAACGGAAATTGGAATCTAATATCCCCTTCCTTCATATCAATAATTGCACCAATCATTCTAAGGAAAGGTCTACCAAGAATAATAGGACATGAAGGATTGCAATCTATATCAAGAACAATGAAATCTACGGGAACATAGTTCCTATTTGCAACAATAATAACATCATTACTTCTTCCCATAGGTTTCTTAATAGTGGAATCCGCAAGGTGCAAGTTTAAAGAACAATCATCAAAATCACGGAAACCTAGCAAATCACACAAAGTTTTTGGAATCGTGGAAACACTAGCAACCAAATCACACAAAGCATAACACTCATGATCTTTAATTTTAATTTTAATTGTAGGTTCCCACTCATCATAAAGTTTTCTAGGGATAGAAACTTCCAACTCAAGTTTTTCTTCATAAGATTGCAACAAAGCATCAACGATATGTTTAGTAAAAGCTTTATTTTGACTATAAGCATGAGGAGAATTTACCACAGATTGCAACAAGGAAATACAATCTATCAAAGAGAAATTATCATAATTAAATTCCTTGAAATCTAAAATAGTGGGTTAATTGATATTTAAAGTTTTGACCTCTTCAATCCCACTTTTAACAATTTTAGCATCAAGATCTAAAGATTCTGAATTTTTGGAACGCCTTCTAGGTAAAGGTGGCTCATCTTCAGCCCAATCATTATCAAGATTCATATTGCAAAATAAAGATTTAATAGGAGACACATCAATAAATTTTAGATCTTCATCTTTATTATCATGAAAACTAGAAGAACACGCTTTTATAAAGCAATCTTTCTTAGCACGCATCCTAGCAGTTCTTTCTTTGCACTCATCAATGGAAATTCTCATGGCTTTGAGAGACTCATTGATATCATGCTTAGGTGGAATAGATCTAAGTTTCAAAGAATCAACATCTAGATAAATTCTATCAACGTTCCTAGCCAACTCATCAATCTTAAGCAATTTTTCTACAATCAAAGCATTGAAACTCTTTTGCAAAGTAATAAATTATTTAATATTAGATTCCAAATCAGAGGGCATCTTATTATAATTTCCAAAGGAATTGTTGTAGGAATTACCATATTTATTAGAGGAATTACTAGGAAACGGCCTAGAATTAAAATTACCTCTATACGCGTTATAACCAAAATTGTTCCTACCAACAAAATTCACATCCATAGATTCATTATTATTCTCAATCATGGTAGACAAAGGCATATCATTAGGATCAGTAGGAGCACTCTTATTAGCAAACAATTTCATAAGTTCATCCATCTTTCCACTCAAAACATTAATCTCTTCAATTGCATGCACTTTTTTATTACTAGATCTTTCGGTGTGCCATTGAGAATAATTAACCATAATATTATCAAGGAGTTTGGTAGCTTCTCCTAAAGTGATTTCCATAAAAGTGCCTCCCGCGGCCGAATCTAAAAGATTTCTGGAAGCAAAATTCAATCCGACATAAAAGTTTTGTATAATCATCCAAAGATTCAAACCATGTGATGGGAAATTACATATCATTGATTACATACCATCTTGTAGTGACCAGACCTCAAACGGCCCAATCTCTGTGCTCCGGTGTCATTCCTGGATCAGTAATGCTGACACCACACAGTACTTGAAGGATTTATAACAGAGTAGCAATCACACACTTATACATCGAGTGTCTCAAAAGAGAACTTATTACAATAAATATGGCTTAAAGCCATCTAATAGCGATAACAACGGAACTCTTGGAAGATAAGTGAGTCCATCAACTCCAACAGCATCACTGAGTATAGAACCACGACCTAAAGGCACCTTAATCATCGTCTGAAAAGTCTGCAACATTAACGTTGCAGCCCGAAACGGGTCAGCACATGGAATATGCCGGCAATGTAACACATAGAGAGTAATGGAATAAAATAGGCTATTCTATATGCATATATGGCTGGTGGAAAGCTCTATGGTTACAGTTTTGCGTAAAGCCAATTTGTCCCTACTTCAAAGGAATAAATTTTATTTAACTACCATGGTAGTTGTTAAACATTGAGAATGGTTGACAGCATTCTCAATCCCAATTAAGCATCATCATTAAAACCCAATAATTAACTTTAGAGTAACATGATGAGATTCACATGATAATCCAGGTACTAGATACTCAAGATGTCCATAACCGGGGACACGGCTAACCATGATTAGTTTATACACTCTGCAGAGGTTTGCGCACTTTTCCCCACAAGACTCGATCTCCTCCGTTGGTTTTCTCACACTGCATGGTGTTTGAGAAACGGATGACCGAGACATAGTCTTTCAGAAGCGCTAGCACCTTACGAACGGGTAGACCGTACCAACCTACATCCCCTACATCTGCTAGTCTACCACTGTAAGAGTTCGCACGACTTAGTCAACTATGCTAGAGCCCATGGTAGCTTGTGGCTGCACACGGAAGTTTCTAGTATGAATAATCTCATGATCCCTTTGAGCCTGCGTGGCGGTCCAAAAGAAAACATGCAATCGCTGGAATACCCAGGTGCCTCAATCCACCCAGATGTGTGTTTAGGTTGCCACCTTAAATAAACCATTAATTAACAAAGCTCACATCTGTCATGGATACACTCACCCAATCCACGTCTACTAGCAAAGCATAGCAGTAATAAGCAAATGTAGAGTAACTCCCAAAGGTTTGATAAAAATAGGTAATAGGTTCTACCTCAACTACTCCCCAACCCACAATTTAATTACATCCTAATCATGCAAAGTGTGAGGATTGATCTAATGCAATAAAACTGGGTAGTAGGAGGTATGATCAAAGTGTTACTTGCCTTGCTGATGATCCGGGAAACCTAGCGATTCGAAGTAGCAAGCGGCGCACTCCGGGTACTCTATCGCAAACAAACAAACATACAATAAGTACTCAACTAATGCACAGGTAAAACTCGAACAAGAGAACTAACCAGAAAGTTCAACTTAAGAACTCCGGTTGGCAAAAAGAATCAAAACGAACGAAGCAACGAAAGACAAACGGCAAGAGAAACAAGCTTCGTTTACTATTCTGGGTCTAAGGCAACTTTTACAGTGGCAAAAACTTGTTTGAGTTGGTTAAATGGAAACAGGATTTCGAGACGAAACTCCAGGCGCTTGAATCGCCTGATTCCGATAAACGAGCGAAAAGTTAAACTAGAACGAACATCGGATCAGAGATCGCGATCAGAAAAACCGCGGATTTAATCCGAGAAAAAGAAAAATGACGAACAATTAGCGAATGAACGTTTGTTAACAGAAACTAAACAAAAAAACGCATTCGTTAAAACGAACGGATGAACGGGCGCTCGCTAAATAAATAAACCGGAAAAAACTGATCTATTTATTTAAAAAACGGAACTAGGGTTTTAAAAAAAACGGCCGGCGACTACCTCGGCGGTGGCGGCTCTCCGGCGGGGCTCCGGAAGGCGGCGGGGTGAGGAGAGGGCGGCGAGGCGGCGGCTCCAGGCAGCGGCAAGCGGCAGCGGCGGCGGTGGCGTGCGGCAGCGCAGGCGGCGGCGGCGTGCGGCGGCGCAGGCGGCGGCGGGTTGCGGTGCGGGGCGACGGGTGGAGGAGAGGGCGGCGGCCGGGCGGCTATTTAAGAGGGGAAGGCGGGGTTGACTTGGGGGAGGGGGCGACAGGCGGCGGCGGCTCCGGCTCAGACTCCTCCTCGAGTCCGGCGGGAAGGCGGCGGCGGCTGGGCCGGCCTGGCTCGGCTGGGCCCTTGGCCTAGTCGGGCGCGGGTCTCTTATTTTTTAAACAATTTCGCTGCGCCTAAGAAAAAAAATCTAGAAAAAAAATAAAAAACTAAAAATGCCAAAACAAATTTTCTCCGTCTAAATAAAATATTTAGAACAGGATGAACATTTTTTGGCTCTAAATGAAATTTTTGAAAACATGCAATTTTTCCTAAATTCGAATAAAATAGCAAATAAAACCAAAATAAAATATTATTTGATTTTTTTATTAAATCCTCAATATTTCTTTATTTTGGGAAAGTCATTTTATTCCCTCTCTCATATTTTTATAATAGAAATAATTGAAGATAAAATAAATAAAATCAAATGATCCTATCTTCAAAATTTGAGAAAAACTCAAATATGAAAATAACGAAATCCCCAACTCTCTCTGAGGGTCCTTGAGTTGCGTAGAATTTCTAGGATCAACCAGAAAAACAATAAAATATGATATGCAATGATGTTCTAATGTATAACATTCCAAATTGAAAATTTGGGATGTTACAAACCTACCCCTTAAGATGAATCTCGCCCTCGAGATTCGGGTTGGTTAGAAAATAGGTGAGGGTGGTCCTTCAGCAATTCTTCCTCTCGCTCCCAGGTGGCTTCATCCTCCGTGTGGTGGCTCCAGTGAACTTTGCAAAACTTTATAACCTTGCTGTGGGTGACTCGACTGGCATACTCTAGAATCTTAACTGGTTTCTCCTCATAGGTCAAATCACTGTCCAATTGAATTGCTTCCAGTGGCACTGTATCTCTTAGCGATATATCAACCATCTCTGCGTGGCACTTCTTTAACTGGAAAACGTGGAACACGTCGTGAACTCCTGACAATCCTTCGGGCAATTCCAACTTATAGGCTACTTCTCCCATACGCTCCAAAACTTTGTATGGGCCTACAAAACATGGCGCTAACTTTCCCTTAACTCCAAAGCGCTTAACTCCTCAAAGTGGTGATACTCGAAGATAAACTCGGTCTCCGACTTCGTAAACTGCCTCCTTGCGTTTAGAATCTGCGTAGCTCTTCTGCCTGGACTGGGCTACCTTGAGCCTGTCGCGAATCAATTTCACTTTTTGTTCAGACTCCTTAATCAGATCCGGTCCAAACAACTGACGGTCTCCAACTTCATCCCAAGACAATGGGGTCCTGCACCTCCTTCCGTATAAGGCTTCAAAAGGGGCCATCTTCAAACTAGATTGATAACTGTTGTTGTAAGAGAACTCTGCATATGGCAAATTCTCGTCCCAACTAGATCCGTAATCTAGCGCACAAGCTCTCAGCATATCCTCCAAAATCTGATTGACTCTCTCGGTCTGTCCATCTGTGTGCGGATGGAAGGCTGTACTAAACTCCAGTCTGGTACCCAAAGTTTCATGCAACTGATTCCAGAACTTTGAGGTAAATTGGGTTCCTCTATCTGATACAATGCTCTTTGGAACTCCATGCAGACATACGATTCTAGTCATGTATATCTTTGCCAACTTTGCACTGGTGTAGGTAGTCTTCACTAGAATGAAATGGGCTACCTTTGTCAAACGATCAACTACAACCCATATTGAGTCATAGCCTGAACGAGTTCTGGGTAAACCTATAATAAAATCCATGCCTAACTTATTCCACTTCCATTCGGGTATCGGCAATGGCTGTAGCAATCCTGCTGGCTTCTGATGCTCTGCCTTTACTCTCTGACATACATCACAAACTGCTACATACTCCGCAATATCCTTCTTCATTCCGGTCCACCAGAAAGTATCCTTCAAATCCAAATACATCTTGGTATTTCTTAGGTGAATCGAATATGGTGAATCATGTGCCTCTTGCAGAATTAACTTCCTGATCTCTGAATAATTAGGCACATAAACACGGTCTTCAAACCATAGGGTATCGTGCTCATCCTCATGAAATCCCTTAGCTTTTCCTTTGCTCATTTTCTCCTTAATAGAGGCAATCTCCTTGTCAGTCCTTTGAGCTTCTCTGATCTTATCCATCAAGGTAGACTAAATCTCCAATGCTGCTACATAGCCTCTCGAAACTATCTCCAAACATAGCTCACGAAGGTTTTCAGCTAACTCCCTTGGTAAATCTCCTGTCATTAGGGTGTTGACATGGCTTTTACGGCTCAACGCATCAGCTACTATGTTAGCCTTTCCGGGGTGATAATGTAATCTCATATCGTAATCCTTGATGAGCTCCAACCATCTTCTTTGCCTGAGATTTAACTCTTTCTGCGTGAAAATATACTTCAAACTCTTGTGATCCGTGTACACCTCACAATGGTTTCCAATGAGAAAATGTCTCCAAGTTTTCAATGCATGCACTACGGCTGCTAACTCCAAATCATGTGTCGCATAATTCAAGTCATGAGGCTTAAGCTGTCGTGAGGCATAGGAAACAACCCTTCCTTCCTGCATAAGCACTGCTCCAAGTCCTCGACGTGAAGCGTCCCTATACACCTCATAATCCTTGGTCTGATCTGGCAAAATCAGCACATGTGATGTAACCAAATGTTTCATCAATTCCTGGAAACTGGCCTCACTTTCCTCTGTCCATATGAACTTGGTATCCTTTTTCAACAACTCCGTCATAGGCTTCGCAATCTTTGAGAAATTCTCAATGAATCTCCGGTAGTATCGTGCGAGTCCAAGAAAACTCCGGATCTCTCCAACTGTTGTGGCGCTTCCCAATTGGTCACGGTATCAACTTTAGTGGGATCTACTGCTATACCTTCTCCCGATATAACGTGTCCGAGAAATCCAACTTCCTTCAACCAAAACTCACATTTGTTAAACTTGGCATATAATTGATGTTCTCCGAGTTTACCAAGCACCAAACGCAAATGTTCCTTATGCTCCTTTTCATTCTTTGAGTAAACCAGGATATCATCAATGAACACTACCACGAATTTATCCAGAAACTCCATAAACACCTTGTTCATCATGTTCATGAAATATGCTAGTGCGTTAGCCATACCAAATGACATAACAGTATACTCGTACAGCCCATACCTGGTGGTAAAAGCCGTCTTAGGTATATCATGTTCTCGAATCTTCAACTGGTGGTATCTTGATCGCAGATCGATCTTGGAAAATACCTTAGCTCCTTGCAATCGATCAAACAGATCATTGATCATTGGTAGTGGGTACTTGTTCTTGATGGTTACTTCATTCAAACCTCGATAATCAACAACCATCCTTAACGATCCATCCTTCTTTTCTACTAGAAGTACTGGTGATCCCCAAGGTGAAGAACTTGGGCGAATATAACCCTTATCCAGTAACTCCTTAATCTGCTTCTTAATCTCCACCAAATCCTTTGCGGGCATCCTATATGGTCTCTTTGATATTGGCCCTGTGCCTGGCAAAAGCTCAATCAAAAACTCAATATCTCTATCCGGTGGCATGCCTGGCAACTCCTCGGGAAATACATAAGGGAAATCCTTCACTATTGGTACTTCCTCCTGCACAACTCCTGTTAGGCAATTTACTTGAGTCCTGTTTAGCACATGTCATGATACATACTTGATCCTTCTTCTTTCTAGGGTGGTAAGCAAAATTGACTTACTGGCACATTCAATATTCCCTTCATACTTTGACAATCCTTGAGATTCCAACACTATTAGGTTTGAGGGAAATACGTAGTTACCAATCCTTAATGGTAACCGATCACACCATAGGCTAGCCATATACTCTGCTCCAGGCGAGGTTACTAACATGGGTGACCTAAGGGCTTGGGTTGGTAGTTTATACTTATCCACAAATCCCCTTGATATGTATGAACGCGATGCACCAGTATCAAAAAGAACGAGTGCAGTAAACGATTTAACCAAAAACTTACCGATTACTGCATCCGGCTGCTCTTCAACCTCCTCCACGTTAACGAGGTTCACCTGTCCCCTGTTGAAAGGGTTCGGCTTCTTCCCTGAGCCTCCATTGCCAATTCCATTCTGTGATTCAGGACATTCGTTGGCATAATGTCCGGTCTTCTGGTACTTAAAACAAGTGACTTGGCTCAGGTCTTTCTTGGCTGGGGTTGATGGGTTGGTGCGGTTCTGGCCGTTGCTTCCTCCATTCCCATTACCAGTATTGGGGCCATTGTGATTGTGCGAGCTACCTCCTCCATGGGTATGCTGGAAATGTCCTCCCGGTCTAGGGGTAAAATGTGGCTTCTGCTGAGCTCCAGAATTGTACTTCCCTTGTCCATACTTCCTCTTGCAGTTCTCGATCTGCTGCTGCTTCCCTTCAAACATGAGTGCACGATCTACCAACTCTTGGTAGTTGTTGAAGGTTGCTACCATCAACTGCATGCTCAACTTATCATTCAGTCCTTCCAGAAACTTCTCCTGTTTAGCTGCATCCGTAGCAACGTCATCTGGGGCATAACATGCTAACTTACTAAAGTCCTCCACATACTGGCCAACTGTCCGTCCTCCTTGGCGTAAGTTGTGAAACTCTCACTTCTTCATGGCCATAGCTCCTGCTGAAACATGGGCAGTACGAAAAGCCTGCTGAAATTGGTCCCACGTGACAGTGTCGACAGGGAAAGTGGTTGTGAAATTCTCCCACCATGAGGCTGCGGGTCCTTCAAGCTGATGTGCGGAAAACTTCACCTTTTCCGCATATGTGCATCCTGCTGTGGTCAACTCTCTAGCTGTCTTGCGGATCCAATCATCTGCTACTATCGGCTTGGTGCTACTGGAAAACACCGGCGGATTCAGCCTAAGAAAATGGGCTAAGTGATCAACAGGTGGTGGTGGTGGTGGTGGTGGGTTGTTGTTGTTGTTCCCCTGATTCTGATTCTGCACTAGTAACTGCATCAATGTGTTCTGCTGCTAGATCAACTGAGTGAGCTCCAGTGGGAAGGTAAATCCGGGGTCACGTCTCGGAGGCATCTGAGGGTTTAGAAAAGATGAGATTTAAGAATAGAGGGGGCCTAAAGAGAAAACACTACCCATATGCACATGAGGCAAAAGCAAACAATTCACTTCATTCAATCAATTAAACAAGGGCACACAATCGATCTAACTATCGCAAAAGTGCTCGGACTACTATATTTACATGGTGGACTACTACTACTGTTGGGGTGGTCTACTAGAAATATTCTTCGGTTGCAGACTCCATGATATCTGCTCCAGCTTCATCAACATAGTCATCATCGCTATCATCTGGATCCGAGTCGGTGTCATCGATGATGATGTAGTCTTCCGGGCGAATCTCCTTGGGTTCTTCGTCTTCTTATACTAGTGTAGGGTCTCCCATGAATATTCCAATCTTCTTGATCAGATCTTCATTCTTTTCCACTAATACTTCGATTTCATCTTCATAATCTTCATGTGTAGCCTTGAGTTCTTCCTCTAGTTCCTTGATTCTTGTCCTCGCCTTCTTCAGATCTATCATGTATGCGCACATCTGGTTCTCCTGACGTCGAATGTGCTGGTTTAACTCCTGGATAAAAGCTGCAATTGATCTATCCTTCCTGGTGCTGATCATCTCCCAGTGCTCATCTCGGTGCCCACAAATCTGGTAGATAGTATCCTTGAGATCATTGCGGTAAACTTCTCCAATGTGTCCCATGGCGATGTGGGCTGCCATGCTCTTTCCTAGACTCCAAGTTGGTGCATCAAAAGAAAACTCTATGGGCTCAGTGACTAGCATGAACGTCCTTCCTGGAACTTGAACTTGAATCGTCCAGTGCTCTTCTTCAGGAAATGTGGTGTTGTAGGTTCCGGTGAAGCTTGGTACTCCTATGTTCAGGTATCTAGTGACTTCCTTCAAGTGACGTCCAAAGGGTTTATCTTCATCCAGTAGTATGAACTTGCTCCTTACATCCGCCATCCTAAAAGATTAGAAAAGATGAGAGGTCGGAAGGAGAAGAGTAAGTAGTGATCTAGGGCTTTAGCTTAGTGGTCGTGTCCTACAGTCAGCGTGTGCTCTGATACCATCTTATAGAGACCAGACCTCAAACGGTCCAACCTCTGTGCTCCGGTGTCATCCCTGGATCAGTAATGCTGACACCACACAGTACTTGAAGGATTTATAGCAGAGTAGCAATCACACACTTATACATCGAGTGTCTCAAAAGAGAACTTATTACAATAAATATGGCTTAAAGCCATCTAATAACGATAACAACGGAAGGCTTGGAAGATAAGTGAGTCCATCAACTCCAATGGCATCACTGAGTATAGAACCACGACCTAAAGGCACTTTAATCGTCGTCTGAAAAGTCTGCAACATTAACGTTGCAGCCCGAAATGGGTCAGCACATGGAATATGCCGGCAATGTAACACATAGAGAGTAATGTAATAAAATAGGCTATTCTATATGCATATATGGCTGGTGGAAAGCTCTATGGTTACAGTTTTGCGTAAAGCCAATTTTTCCCTACTTCAAAGGAATAAATTTTATTTAACTACCATGGTAGTTGTTAAACATTGAGAATGGTTGACAGCATTCTCAATCCCAATTAAGCATCATCATTAAAACCCAATAATTAACTTTAGAGTAACATGATGAGATTCACATGATAATCCAGGTACTAGATACTCAAGATGTCCATAACCGGGGACACGGCTAACCATGATTAGTTTATACACTCTGCAGAGGTTTGCGCACTTTCCTCACAAGACTCGATCTCCTCCGTTGGTTTTCTCACACTGCATGGTGTTTGAGAAACGGATGACCGAGACATAGTCTTTCAGAAGCGCTAGCACCTTATGAACGGGTAGACCGTACCAGCCTACATCCCCTACATCTGCTAGTCTACCACTGTAAGAGTTTGCACGACTTAGTCAACTATGCTAGAGCCCATAGTAGCATGTGGCTGCACACGGAAGTTTCTAGTATGAATAATCTCATGATCCCTTTGAGCCTACGTGGTGGTCCAAAAGAAAACATGCAATCGCTGGAATACTCAGGTGCCTCAATCCACCCAGATGTGTGTTTAGGTTGCATACACTCACCCAATCCACGTCTACTAGCATAGCATAGCAGTAATAAGCAAACGTAGAGTAACTCCCAAAGGTTTGATAATAAACAGGTAATAGGTTCTACCTCAACTACTCCCCAACCCACAATTTAATTACACACTAATCATGCAAAGTGTGAGGATTGATCTAATGCAATAAAACTGGGTAGCAGGAGGTATGATCAAAGTGTTACTTGCCTTGCTGATGATCCGGGAAACCTAGCGATTCGAAGTAGCAAGCGGCGCACTCCGGGTACTCTATCACAAACAAACAAACATACAATAAGTACTCAACTAATGCACAGGTAAAACTCGAACAAGAGAACTAACCAGAAAGTTCAACTTAAGAACTCCGGTTGGCAAAAAGAATCAAAACGAACGAAGCAAGGAAAGACAAACGGCAAGAGAAACAAGCTTCGTTTACTATTCTGGGTCTAAGGCAATTTTTACAGTGGCAAAAACTTGTTTGAGTTGGTTAAACGGAAAGAGGGTTTCGAGACGAAACCCCAGGCGCTTGAATCGCCTGATTCCGATAAATGAGCGAAAAGTTAAACTAGAACGAACATCGGATCAGAGATCGCGATCAGAAAAACCGCGGATTTAATCCGAGAAAAAGAAAAACGATGAACAGTTAACGAACGAACGTTCGTTAATAGAAACTAAACGAAAAAACACGTTCGTTAAAACGAACGGATGAACGGGTGCTCGCTAAATAAATAAACCGGAAAAAACCGGTCTATTTATTTAAAAAAATGGAACTAGGGTTTTCAAAAAAAAAACCGACCGGCGACTACCTCGGCAGTGGCGGCTCTCCGGCGGGGCTCCGGAAGGCGGCGGGGTGAGGAGAGGGCGGCGGGGCAGCGGCGGCGGCATGCGGCAGCACATGCGGTGGCGGCGGCATGCGGCGGCGAGCTGCGGTGCGGGGCGGCGGGGTGAGGAGAGGGCGGCGGCGGGGTGGCTATTTAAGAGGGGGAGGGGGTTGACTTGGGGGAGGGGGCGATGGGCGGCGGCGGCTCCGGCTCGGACTCCTCCTCGAGTCCGGGGGGAGGGGGCGATGGGCGGCGGCGGCTCCGGCGCGGGGTGGCTATTTAAGAGGGGGAGGGGGGTTGACTTGGGGGAGGGGGCGATGGGCGGCGGCGGCTCCGGCTCGGACTCCTCCTCGAGTCCGGCTGGAAGGCCACGGCGGCTGGGCCGGCCTGGCTCGGCTGGGCCCTTGGCCCAGTCGGGCGCAGGTCTCTTTTTTTTAGACAATTTCGCTGCGCCTAAGAAAAACATCTAGAAAAAAAAATAAAAATCTAAAAATGCCAAATAAATTTTTCTCCGTCTAAATAAAATATTTAGAACATGATGAACATTTTTTGGCTCTAAATATAATTTTTGAAAACGTGCAATTTTTCCTAAATTCGAATAAAATAGCAAATAAAACCAAAATAAAATCTTATTTGATTTTTTTATTAAATCCTCAAAATTTCTTTATTTTGGGAAAGTCATTTTATTCCCTCTCTCATATTTTTATAATAGAAATAATTGAAGATAAAATAAATAAAATCAAATGATCCTATCTTCAAAATTTGAGAAAAACTCAAATATGAATATAACGAAATCCCCAACTCTCTCCGAGGGTCCTTGAGTTGCGTAGAATTTCTAGGATCAACCAGAAAAGCAATAAAATATGATATGCAATGATGATCTAATGTATAACATTGCAAATTGAAAATTTGGTATGTTACAATAGAAAAACGAGAAGGGGAACGGAGAGAGAGGGAGAGAGGAAAAGAGGGCGAATAAAACGGCAAGGGTGAAGTGGGGAACAGGAAAACGAGAGGCAAATGGCAAATAATGTAATGCGAGGGATACAAGTTTGTGATGGGTACTTGGTATATTTTGACTTGGTAATGGCGCCAAAAATGACTCGTTGTGGGAGCCAAATCTTGACTTGACTTGGCGCAAATCTCCCTGGCAACGGCGCCAGAAATCCTTCTTGCTACCTCTTGAGCAATGCGTTGGTTTTCCCTTGAAGAGGAAAGGGTGATGCGGCAAAGTAGCGTAATTATTTCCCTCAGTTTTTGAGAACCAAGGTATCAATCCAGTAGGAGATCACGCACAAGTCCCACTCACCTACACAAACAAATAAGAACCTCGCAACCAACGCGATAAAGGGGTTGTCAAGCCCTTATCGGTCACTTATGAGAGTGAGATCTGATAGATATGATAAGATAATATTTTTGGTATTTTTATGATAAAGATAAATAAAGATGCAAAGTAAAATAAACAGGAAAGGAAATAACTAAGCATTGGAAGATTAATATGATGGAAGATAGACCTGGGGGTCATAGGTTTCACTACTGGCTTCTCTCAAGAGCATAAGTATTACTGTGGGTAAACGAATTACTGTCGAGCAATTGATAGAATTGAGCATAATTATGAGAATATCTAGGTATGATCATGTATATAGGCATCATGTCCGAGACAAGTAGACTGACTCCTGCCTGGATCTACTACTATTACACCACACATCGACCGCTATCCAGCATGCATCTAGAGTATTAAGTTCAAGAGAACAGAGTAATGCTTTAAGGAATATGACATGATGTAGAGGGATAAACTCATGCAATATGATATAAACCCCATCTTTTTATCCTCGATGGCAACAATACAATACGTACCGGTTCCCTTTCTGTCACTGGGATCAAACACTTCAAGATTGAACACAAAGCTAAGCACTTCTCCCATTGCAAGAAAGATCAATCTAGTAGGCCAAACCAAACTGACAATTTGAAGAGACTTGCAAAGATAAACCAATCATACATAAAAGAATCCAGCGGAGAATCAAATATTGTTCATAGATAATCTAGATCATAAACCCACAATTCATCAGATCTCGACAAACACTCCGCAAAAGAAGATTACATCGAATAGATCTCCAAGAAGATCGAGGAGAACTTTGTATTGAGAACCAAAGAGATAGAAGAAGCCATCTAGCTAATAACTATGGACCCGTAGGTCAGAAGTAAACTACTCACACATCACCAGAGAGGCCATGGAGTTGATGTACAGAAGGTTGCAGCGGTGGAATTTAGGTTTTTGCGGTGCTCCTGGATGCTTGGGGGGTACGTGGATATATATAGGAGGAAGAAGTACATCGGTGGAGCAACGGAGGGCCCACAAGGGTGGAGGGCGCGCCCGGGGGGTAGGTGCGCCCCCCCTGCCCCGTGCCTTCCTACCTTGTTTCTTGAGGGCCACTCCAAGTCTCCTGGATCATGTTTGTTGATAAAATCACATTCGTGAAGGTTTCATTCCGTTTGGACTCCGTTTGATATTCCTTTTCTTTGAAACCCTAAAATAGGCAAAAAAAACAGCAATTTGGGCTGGGCCTCTGGTTAGTAGGTTAGTCCCAAAAATGATATAAAAGTGTAAAGTAAAGCCCATTAACATCCAAAATAGATAATATAATTGCATGGAGCAATCAAAAATTATTGATACGTTGGAGACGTATCATGTCTCGACCACTTCATCATAACATAAATTAGGAGGGGAACCAAACAGATTAATCATGAGTTATTGGCATATTACATGGCCTAGATTTATTGGAAAGAAACAATGGGGTTGCCTTGTTGTTTTTAGAGTTTGTCTTCTTACCTTCAGCAGCCTGCACCAAATTAAGACACTAGCATTGCTATCATTGGCCAAGTCAGATAATAGGAAAGCAACATTGGCACAATGAATGTTTGGGCAACTAGCCAACACCAAATTAACACAATATGGCACAACTATCATCAGACAGGTAAGGTAATACGAAAGCAACATTGACACAATGAATGAATGGGCAACCAGAGCAGCACTACAATTTAGTGATGTGCATGATATGAGATAGTACACTCATGTAGCTCAGTATGCAAAACTACCAGGCAGTTTTCTTTACAAAAATCAACATTGGCGCCTTTAACATTTTGCTACAACTAATTTTAGATCAGACAAAGGTTGGATTCACGCCGATTAACAAAATACATGCTGATGTAAAAATATAGTGATATACAGCAGGTACTTACATCAGCATTGGAGCACAGAGAATTCCCTTTCCTCGAATACAATCCCAATGAAGGAAATCTTCTATCATTTAACCTTATTTTCTAAAAGAGAGATGGGTAAGAAACATGTAGAAAACATGATCAGAATGCTATAAAATTTCATGATGTGAGGATACGCACGCGCTTCTTAGAATGTAGTTGACATTCTTTTGCTGGACTGGAGCGGACTAGTTCTTTGGCCACTGGAATCTGTTTATTATCAGTGGGAGTTGGTTTTCTCTATGCTGGAGCAGTATCTATGAAAAATGGAGTTGGTTTATTATCTCCTGGTGTTTGGATCTTTTGCAAAGACCTGGTTTGTAGCCCTTTAGATTCTAACATAGTCGTCTTCCCCTTGCATGCCTTATATAGAAGAATGGTGCTTCAATTATAAAACGTGCTATAGCAGAGATGGAATAGGTACTGGAGAATAGAAAGGCATGACATATTGACATGTATTCCCTCCATCCAAAAATAAATTGATGGGTCTAGGCATATTTCAGTTCTAGATACATCCACTTTTATCCATTTCTGCGACATGTAATCCGGACGGAGGGAGTATGATGTAAGAGCTAGGGATACGACAGGACAACATAATAAAAAACACTAAAAACCCACTGCAAAACCAAAGTAATCAAACCCACTGATATGAGATAGTACCACTAGTGCAGAACCGAGCACTAGCAACGATTCGTAAGGCCCTTTAGTGCCGGTTCGGTAACCGGCACTAAAGTGTGGGCACTAAAGGTCCCCCCCTTTAGTACCGGTTCAGCACGAACCGGTGCTAAAGGGCAACCACGTGGCACGAGCCAGCTCCGGGAGTAGGGAGCCCTTTAGTACCGGTTGGTGACACCAACCGGTATTAAAAGGTTGGGTGGTTTTGGGTTTATGATTTATTTTTCATTTAATTCTTTTTCGTTTGCTGGTATTTTACGATACTACATATTGTACACGTTATGCATATATATAAATAGAATTTCTAGTAGAACCGATCATATATATATATATATATATATATATATATATATATATATATATATATCATCGAATATCTCAAAACCACCATTAATTAATTCACACATATATACACACATGTATATATATACAATTAGCTAGCTATATACAATTTCTCCTAATTGGTGCCTTCAGAGCTAGTGGCATTAGCCTAATTGGTGCCTTCGGAGCACGATAACAATTAGAAGTGGTTCATGGGGGCGGTAGCGGGTAAAAGTATTCTCCTTTGGGATCTATGACCTGGTCGAGCAAAAATCCCGCTATTTCCTCTTGAATTGCTTCTATGCGGTCCTCTAGTAGGAGCTTCTCCCGTACCTCTTTGAACTGTTAAGAAGGAGATAAATATGCATGTGTATTAGTTGTGTGACTAGATATCGATAATGGTGTAAAAATTATGAATAGTGTTCTGACAAACTTACCCACTCCTGACTTTGAGATCTGCTCCTTTCAGACGCCATCATGCGAATGTTCTCGCAAACATAGTATGCACACAGATTATTCCCCGGCGCCTGCTTCAGGGCCTTTATAAGAATGGAATTTGATCAGATAATAATTAATCAAGCATGATAATTAAAGAGATGGCAGCTAGCTAGTACTACTTAATTACTTACCATGGGTCGATACCATTTCAGATTTCGTTTCCATTGGCCTGGAGTGGCGCTGATGAACTTTGCCCAAGCCCTGCCCGCCGACAAAGAAAATGAATAAATGGGTTATTAAATAGTTGTTATTAGGAAATGATGAAATAATTAAATAGGCCGAGATATAGTTAATAATGATTGAAATTACCCGTTGACTATCCCCTTCATGATGGTGTAGTCAGTTGGTTTCTTAAGTAGTGAGTCTAGTACTTCAACTGTTCCTTCATCAACTTTAATGATTAACAAGATCCAGTGAAATCTGCATGCACACACGTTTGCATGTCTTAATTAAGCGGGCATATGTAAGCAAAAACATGTAGCTAGCTAGTAGGCAAAAACAGAATTTGTAGTACAAGACAGTGTGACTCACTCGAAGTTGTAAGGAAGTAGTATATCTTCATTGTATTTGAGGCGCTTGAAGAACTCTAGCATGCTTTCCTCTACACTTTTTCGTAATATGGATCTAATTTCCATGTGTATTCATTAATGGTATTTGGGTTAACGAACCCATTGCCATAGCGTCCACCTTTTTTCATTTCATAAATCTTCATCCTGCATAATACCACAGAAAAGAATATAGTGAGGATAATTACAGGTAATGATTGATCAAAATGATCACTACAGCTAGCTTGAGACTTAAATTACAGAAATAAATCACTTACAGACAATAGCAACTGACGATAGATTTGTCGAGTGCGTCTTGATTGTATAATTGAAATAGTTCTGAATATTCAACGGACACAACTTTCTCATGGTAGTAATGATCCTTCTTGACATTCACCATGAGGGACT
The DNA here is from genome assembly GCF_018294505.1 of Triticum aestivum. Taxonomy (NCBI): domain Eukaryota; kingdom Viridiplantae; phylum Streptophyta; class Magnoliopsida; order Poales; family Poaceae; genus Triticum; species Triticum aestivum. The sequence goes on from NC_057812.1 coordinate 300,595,374, forward strand.
CTCGATTGGAAATCTTGGTAATGTCCATGTACCATTGATGCAATTCATACATTCTCGTTGGGAGCTTCTTGACCTCGTCTGGCTCGACCAAAGGTTGGCCCCGGACATATTTCCGTTTAATTTCCTCCTCTCTAGTCGGAGACATGGGCTCAATATCGAGGAGTTGTCCAATAGTGATCATGAGGCTTTTAGGCTGCTCAATATGCTCCTCGGTTATTACCACATCGCCCAGCCCAGGAACGTTAACGGTTTGCCCACAATAATATTGGGCGCGCCTACTCTCATGTGTTGTTGGCACAACAAGTGGGGGGTTGATTGCGCCGCCTGTTCTCCCAGCTGGGGAACGGTTTTACCGCTCCTTTTGCCAGCTGATTTTCTCGAGCTCGAGCTCGACTCTTTCTGTAGACGTGCTCAATTTAACTTCCTGGGGTGGCGCTCATAGTCTGTGTCAACAGGCTTGGGAGCTGGTGCTCTAGCCATACGAATGAAGTGGTCAATCTTTTCCTCAGGCACTTTCTCCCTTGGCAGCGGTGGCGGTTTCGGTGCAAAATGGGCTTCCACCTCGGACTTCGATATGGCTACGTTTTCCTCCTCAGACTTGTCGTAAGGCCTTTGCAGAAGAGGCGCGAGGCTGCTTGGACCATATTGAAATCGCTTGCCTTCGCCTGTACCTCCAGTACTACCTCGACTTGTACCGCTACGCACCATAGCTAAGGCGGCTCTCTTCCGTGATTGCTGAGGCGGCGAAGACAGCTGACGTGGCTGAGTTGGAGGAGGAGGAGTGTCATGTAGCTGTGCCGGACTTGGAGGAGGAGTGGCCTGACGCTTTGCCGGACTTGCAGGAGGAGGAGTGGCCTGAAGCAGTGTCGGACTTGGAGGAGGAGTGGCCTGACGCGTTGGTGGACTTGGAGGAGCGGGAGTCTGCTGACTCGGTGGCGGACTTCGACGAGGAGTCGGATGACGCGGTGTCGGTGGCCTCCGAAAGATGATGCAATCCTTTCTCCATAGGATGATATGATGGTTGGCCTCTCCTAGTGTGTGTGCTCCTCGTCACCTCTAGGAATGTCAAGCTCTAGCCCCGAATATTGGCCCACCACCTCATCAACCAAGACACAAGCATAGCCCGCTGGAATCGGGTTGCAATGGAAGGTTGCCTCAGGGGGATTTGTAAAAGCAACGGCGTCCGCCACCTTCATGGATATGTTCTTCATTTTGAAGTGTAGCTCGCAGTTAGTGTTCTCCATGATTTCATCCACTGGGTAGCTATCCAGCAATGCGTCACTCAGGGCGGAACCCACGCTGCTTTCTCGGCATGGATGGGACGGTGCTATCCAATGCTGGATCATCCGCTAGCTGCTGGAGTTGCAGAGACCCCCTTTGCTGGCTAAGTGAGTCGATCTGCTCCTGCTGCCGCTGGAATTTGACTGCCAAGTCCGCGTGCGCTGATTCTAGGCCTTGAAGGCGTTCATAGTCTAGCTTCCTCTGCTCCTCCTCCATCTTCCTCTTCTTCTCCTCCGCAATCTTCTTTCTCGCACGGGTTCTGTAGTCGGCGTTCCAGTCCGAAAACCCCTCATACCACGGAATAGCGCCCTTGCCTCGTGTTCTTCCCGGGTGTTCAGGATTTCCCAGGGCACGCGTAAGCTCGTCGTTCTCTCTGTTGGGCTGGAACACCCCCGATCGAGCCTCTTCTATTGCAACAAGTAGCTTATCTTCGGCTCCGTCCAGACATGCCTTCTTCGAAACTTTGCCTGTCTTCGGGTCCAACTCCCCCCCATGCGCATAGAACCAAGTCCTGCACCTGGGGGGCCAGCTCAATGTTTCTGGAGTGACACCTGCATCCTCCATCTCTTTCTCAGACTTATCCCACTTAGGCATTCCCACCGCATAGCCACCTGGCCCCAGCTTATGGAACTTATCCTTTTTTGCGGCATTGGCCTTGTTTATTCTCGACCGTTCCTTAGATAATTCCGAATCCTTGAATTTCACGAAATCGTCCCAATGAGCACTTTGCTTCTCTAGTGTTCCCTCGAATACTGGAGTCTTCCTTCCTCCCTTGACGTACTTGTCCCATTCACGATTCTTGTGGTTGTTGAATGCAACCGCCATCTTCCTAAGAGCAGCGTCCTTGACTTTCTCCACATCTGCATCTGTGAAATGATCTGGTAGGGTGAAATGTTCCATGAGCGTTTCCCAAAGCAGAAGTTTTTGTCTGTCGTCGACAAAAGTAACTCCTGGACGTGGCTTTGCTGGCTCTCTCCATTCTTGAAGGGAGATCGGGAGTTGGTCCTTCACAAGAACTCCGCACTGACGAATGAACTTGTCCGCAATCTTCTTAGGCGCTAATGGTTCGCCATTAGGTTTGATGGCCTCGATATTGTACTTTACGCCCTCCTTCAACTTTTTGTTCGGGCCTCGTTTCCTGTTGCCTGAAGATTTGCTCGATCCGGATGGCTGAAAGAAGAAAGATCGATTCGTTAATATATCTTCAAGTCATTTAAAACATGTGATGATCACCAGATGCCTGCTTATATAAATATATATACCTCGCCGGTCTTTGTTGTTTCAAGATCAACATTTTCTTCGTCATGTTCATAGTTCATGACTTCATCAATTCGGTCGTCGCGATCGAATATCATATCACCCTCCCCGGTGTTGTTTAGATATTCGGAGCCGTCATAATCTTCTTCATTCTGATCATCATCTGGCCCGCGAGGATTGCGTATGATATTGAACAGGGCCTCTTCTCCCTCTCTGCCGGTATTGTCCGCCATAGGTTTTATTTAACTAATCCAAAAGAAATATATTCAAATTACAATGCATGGATGCAATCAATTAATAAGGAAAAACTGAATCAATCATAGTACATAATAAGCATCATCGAATATAATCTCGAATACGTCGTCTCGAATAATAGATATAATCTCGAATACATCGTCTCGAATAATATATATAATCTCGAATAAATCATCTCGAATATTATATATCGAATACATCACTAGCTAGCTAGCTAGCTAATAAAGATCGAATACTAGAGAGTAATCTAGGCGGTGGACAACCAAAGTGAAGGAACCATCACTGGATCATAGCTCGGGTGATCTCCCCAAAGAACCTGCCAGGTATTGGAGAACCTGACGTCCATAGCAGCCATGTAGCGATGGACGTGCTCGTCCTCCTCCCTGACACGGCGACGTACCACCTCCGGCGGGGCCGGCTCCCTCCGCACCGAAAGTGGCCCACGCGAACGCCACCAAAGGAGATGAGGGTCGACGACGGGACCCGGGCCGGGTTCCTCACCAAGCGTCGCGCCCCTGAAGGTAGCACCTCCCAGTGCCAGCCCGGCGGAGCCCAGTCCCGGACATGGGTCCTCTGAAGCAGGACGTCGTCGCGAACGGGTCGACGGCGAGGATGCGGGCCGGGCATCGTCGACAACAAATACTATATGCCGCAAAAGTAAAGTAACATTTTTTAAATGATGGATTGTGATTTCATATATGCAAATTCTAAATTTATAATTAAAACTAACATTTCTAATATTTCTATAACTAAAACTAACATTTCTAATATTTCTATAACTAAAAACATTTCTATATAAACTAACATTTCTATATAACTAACATTTTAATATAACTAACATTTCTAATATAACTAACATTTCTAATATTTCTATATAACTAACATTTCTATATAACTAACATTTCTAATATTTCTATAACTAAAAAACATTTCTATATAACTAACATTTCTAATAATTCTATAACTAAAAAACAGAAAGATTGTGTGTGTGTGTGTGTGGTACATGGCGGTCGGGGCAGGAGCTCACCAGCGAGGCGCGACGACGGGGGGCGGCGACGGGGACGGGGACGGAGACGAAGACGGCGACAGGGACGGGGCGGCGACGGGCCGGGCGGGACGACGGGGGACGACGGGGCGGGCGCGGGACGGGGACGGGGACGGGAGGCGACGGACGGCGACGGGACGGCGACGGGGGCGAACGAGGGCCGGCGGCGACGGGGCAGAGGAGAAAGAAGCAGAGGGAGAGATGAGAAACTGACAAATTTTTTGAAGTGTTTTCTTATATAGAACAACCTTTAGTACCGGTTGGAACCACCAACCGGTACTAAAGGTCTGTTTTGGCCAGGCCAAGCGGCGGGAACGGCACCCCTTTAGTACCGGGTGGTGGCTCCAACCGGTACTAAAGACCCCCCCTTTAGTACCGGTTTGAGCCACCACCCGGTACTAAAGGGGGTGCACTGGCGCAGGTGCGGTGCGATCATGTTTAGTCCCACCTGGCTAGCCGAGGGGCGTCCGCACTGGTTCATAAGCCCTAGTGTGGTAGCTCCCTCGAGCTCCTCTCCAAAGTAGGCCTACTGGGCCTAAATGTTCTGTTCTGCCCTGTGGGCCTACTGGGCCTTTGCGGGCCTGCATCCTGGCCCAAGAACAGGTTGGGTTTCTAGTCGTATGCAGGCCGTTGTGGCGCAGTAGGTGGGATTTTTTTTTCTTTTTTTTGCTTTATTTATTTTTGTTTTATTTATTTTTGTTTTACTTATTTTTGAGTTGTTTTTTGCTGTATCTAGAGTTTCTTTGTGAATATTTTTGCTTTAGGTACAAAAAATTACAAACTTTCTGTTAGTACCGGTAGTTTACAAATTTGAATAGTTTAAATTTTGAATTATTTGAAATTTGTGTGAATCACTAGTTTGTGAATAACTTAACTTTGAAAATAGATTTTTCAGTGATTCTTTTTTCTTATGTTTAATATTAGTGTGTTTTATCATTATATTCAATTTGGTAATGCTTAGGTTATTTAAAAAATGAAATGCCTTTGTAACGGATGAGTTTTCGTCCGAAACCCTGATACTTCGAAAGAGATTGTCCATTTTGTACACGAAGTGCATCCAGTTTTTGCGGTAACCCTCTCTACTTTTTTGCACATGCTATGTGGGTGAAATTATGATACCATGCCAACTTTCAACCTTTTCTGAGTTCATTTGAAATGCTTTTCAATTTCAGGGTCATTTAGCTGAAAAAATCAGTAAATGCATGAAAGAATTTGCTTGCACATAAAATTTCTTCGCGTTTCAAATGCCAAAACACATAACTAGCTACCCTAACTATTACAGAGATTCCCTCCTGGGTGTGAAACACAGAAGAAAGTGATGATAGTGAAGCCGATCACATCCCAGATCTTTGGGTGTGAAACTTTTTCTTCGCGTGTGTCCCTTTGCGCCGTAGCCATGGAAAATCTTCATCATTTAACTGGATGCTCGGGTCAATATTCACTGTGAATGGAGCAATTTCATCAAACTTTTCATAATCTCCTGACATGTCTGTCTTGTCATCCACTCCCACGATGTTTCTCTTCCCAGAAAGAACTATGTGCCGCTTTGGCTCATCGTACGATGCATTCGCTTCCTTATCTTTTCTTTTTCTCGGCTTGGTAGACATGTCCTTCACATAGAAAACCTGTGCCACATCATTGGCTAGGACGAATGGTTCGTCTGCATACGCAAGATTGTTGAGATCCACTGTTGTCATTCCGTACTGCGGGTCTTCCGTTACCCCGCCTCGTGTCATATTGACCCATTTGCACCGAAACAAAGGGACCTTCAAACCACGTCGATAGTCAAGTTCCCATATGTCCTGTATATAACCATAATATGTTTCCTTTCCCGTCTTGGTTTCTGCATCAAAGCGGACACCACTGTTTTGGTTGGTGCTCTTCTTATCTTGGGCGATCGTGTAAAATGTATTACCATTTATCTCGTACCCTTTGAAAGTCATTATATTCGAAGATGGTAACTGGGACAGCAAGTACAGGTCATCTTCAATAGAGGCGTCATGCATGGTACGTGTCTGCAACCAGCTGGCGAAACTCCTGGTTTGTTCACGTGTAATCCAGTGATCAGACCGCTCCGGGTGTTTGGAGCGTAGCAAATTCTTGTGTTCATCCATATACGGAGCCACCAAGGCGGAATTCTGTAGAACTGTGTAGTGTGCTTCAGTGAGAGAATGTCCGTCCATACATATTATTTGTTCCCCTCCTAGCGTGCCTTTTCCATCCAGTCTGCCCTTATGCCGCGATTCAGGAACACCAATCGGCTTAAGGTCAGGAATAAAGTCAATACAAAACTCAATGACCTCCTCATTTTCATGGCCCTTGGAGATGCTTCCTTCTGGCCTAGCACGGTTATGAACATATTTCTTTAAGACTCCCATGAACCTCTCAAAGGGGAACATATTGTGTAGAAATACAGGACCCAAAACGTTAATCTCTTCGCATAGGTGAACTAGGACGTGCGTCATGATGTTGAAGAAGGATGGTGGGAACACCAACTCGAAACTGACAAGACATTGCACCAAATCATTCTCTAACCTTGGTATGATTTCTGGATCGATTACCTTCTGAGAGATTGCATTGAGGAATGCACATAGCTTCACAATGGCTAATCGAACGTTTTCCGGTAGAAGCCCCCTCAATGCAACCGGAAGCAGTTGCGTCATAATCACGTGGCAGTCATGAGACTTTAGGTTCTGGAACTTTTTCTCTGCCATGTTTATTATTCCCTTTATATTCGACGAGAAGCCAGACGGTACCTTAATACTGAGCAGGCATTCAAAGAAGATTTCCTTCTCTTCTTTGGTAAGAGCGTAGCTTGCATGACCCTGATGTATGCCGTCTTTTCCGTGCATACGTTGCTGGTCCTCCCGTGCCTCAGGTGTATCTTTTGTCTTCCCATACACGCCCAAGAAGCCAAGCAGGGTCACACAAAGATTCTTCGTCACGTGCATCACGTCGATTGCGGAGCGGACCTCTAGGTCTTTCCAATAGGGCAGGTCCCAAAATATAGATTTCTTCTTCCACATGGGTGCGCGTCCGTCAGCGTCATTCGGAACAGGTTGTCCACCAGGACCCTTTCCAAAGACCACCTTCAAATCCTTGACCATATCATGTACATCAGCACCAGTACGGTGGCGAGGCTTCGTCCGGTGATCCGCCTCACCTTTGAAATGCTTGCCTTTCTTTCTTACGGGATGCCTGCTCGGAAGAAATCGACGATGTCCCAGGTACACATTCTTCTTACAATTAGCCAAATATATACTGTCGGTATCGTCCAAACAGTGCGTGCATGCGCGGTATCCCTTGTTTGTCTGTCCTGAAAGGTTACTGAGAGCAGGCCAATCATTGATGGTCACGAACAGCAACGCCTTTAGGTCAAATTCTTCCCCCATGTGCTCATCCCACGCACGTACACCTGTTCCATTCCACAGTTGTAAGAGTTCTTCAACTAATGGCCTTAGGTACACATCAATGTCGTTGCCGGGTTGCTTAGGGCCTTGGATGAGCACTGGCATCATAATGAACTTCCGCTTCATGCACAACCAAGGAGGAAGGTTATACAAACATAGAGTCACAGGCCAGGTGCTATGGTTGCTGCTCTGCTCCCCAAAAGGATTAATGCCATCTGCGCTTAGACCAAACCATACGTTCCTTGCGTCATCTGCAAACTCCTTCCCGTACTTTCTTTCGATTTTTCTCCACTGCGACCCGTCAGCGGGTACTCTCAACTTTCCGTCTTTCTTACGGTCTTCTCTGTGCCATCGCATCGCCTTGGCATGCTCTTTGTTTTGGAACAAACGTTTCAACCGTGGTATTATAGGAGCATACCACATCACCTTGGCAGGAATCTTCTTCCTGGGGCGCTCGCCCTCGACATCACCAGGGTCATCGCGGCTGATCTTATAGCGCAATGCACCGCATACCGGGCAAGCGTTCAAATCCTCGTACTCACCGCGGTAGAGGATGCAATCATTAGGGCATGCATGTATCTTCTGCACCTCTAACCCTAGAGGGCAGACAGCCTTCTTTGCTTCGTACGTACTCTCGGGCAATTCGTTGTCCTTTGGAAGCATATTCTTTATCATTACCAGCAACTTTCCAAATCCCTTGTCAGATACACCATTCTCTGCCTTCCATTGTAGCAATTCCAGTGTGGTGCCCAGCTTTTTCTTGTCACCTACGCAATTCGGGTACAACAATTTTTTGTGATCCTCTAACATGCGCTGCAACTTCTTCTTCTCCAAATCACTTGCGCAGTTTCTCTTTGCATCGGCAATGGCCCGACCTAGATCATCAACGGGCTCATCCGATGCCTCTTCTTCAGCTTCTTCCCGCATTGCCGGCTCAGCTTCTTCCCGCATTACCGGCTCAGCTTCTTCCCTCATTGTTGTATCATCGTATTCAGGGAACCCATGGCCAGGATAGCTGTCGTCGTCCTCTTCTTCTTCATTGTCTTCCATCATAACCCCTCTTTCTCCATGCTTGGTCCAAACATTATAGTGGGGCATGAAACCGGACTCAAACAGGTGGACGTGAATGGTTCTTGACGTAGAGTAATTGTGACCATTCTTACAGCCAGCACATGGACAAGGCATAAAACCATCCGCCCGCTTGTTTGCCTCAGCCGCAAGCAGAAAAGTACGCACGCCATTAATGAACTCGGGAGAGCATCGGTCATCGTACATCCATTGCCGGCTCATCTTCAATACACAGCACCGAAAACACCAAATTAATACAATACATAAAGTTCATACATAAGATCATACAACACTTAAATGCAACAAACAAATAACTCTCTAGCTAAAGAATTTAAATGCAACAACAAATGCGATCAAGATCGCAACTAAGGTAACAATTGATCCAACAGCATAATGATACCAAGCCTCACTATGAATGGCATATTTTCTAATCTTTCTAATCTTCAAGCGCATTTTCTCCATCTTAATCTTGTGATCATCGACGACATCGGCAACATGCAACTCCAATTCCATCTTCTCCCCCTCAATTCTTTTCAATTTTTCCTTCAAATCCTCGTTTTCTCTTTCAACTAAATTTAACCTCTCGACAATAGGGTCGGTTGGAATTTCCGGTTCATCTACTTCCTACATACAAATATCTATGTCAACTTGATGGACATAATTTGTCATAAACACGAAATGCAATGAATAGTTTTAAAAGAGAATATACCACATCCGAATCATAACCCGGACGAGGGCCGACAGGGACGGATATCAAAACCATGGCACTATGTATAACAAACAACGTATGGGTAAGATAATTATACGAGTAACTATATATCCAAATCACACAAACATCAATTTTTTATATAAAACTTCATGAACAAGAGGCTCACCACAAGGTGGTGCCGGAGACGGGACGTTGCGGGCGATCAACGGTGGTTACGACAGAGATTTAGAAGGCACTAAGTAAACTACACCTACATATGCAAACTAAGTGTTATTTTTGACCTCAAATTGCATATAAATCAAATACTAGCACATATATATAATTCCTCCCAAATTACTAAACTCAAAAATCAATCACTATATAAAGCATTGCACGAGCTAATCTAGCAATGAGAGATGAAAGGACAAAGTTGCTAACGTTTGTGATCATTTGAATGGATGGGGGCCTTCAAATCTTGACAAATTTTGGGCAAAATGTGTGATGAGCTTGAGAGGAAGAGGGAAAAGAACAGAGAGGAGAGGGGAAAGGGGAAGAACAGAGCGAGCTCGGGTGGACGAAGGGTCTATGTAGGACGACCTTTAGTACCGGTTCGTGATACAACCCGGTACTAAAGGTGCTGGAGGGGCCCCGGACTAACAACATCCTGCCACCACTCACTTTAGTACCGGTTAGTGGCACGAACCGGTGCTAAAGGTCCACCATGAACCGGTACTAATGATGTCCGCCCGCCTAGCCGTTGGAACCGACACTAATGGACACATTAGTGCCGGCTCTAATTCAAACCGACACTAATGTGCTTCACATTTGACCCTTTTTCTACTAGTGTACACTCATGCAGCTCAGGATGCAAAACTACCAGGTAGTTTTCCTTACAAAAATCAACATTGTGGCCTTTAATCATACATTTTGCTACAACTAAATTTAGATCAAATAAAGGTTGGATTCATGCCGATTAACAAAATACATGTTTATGTAAAAATATAGTGACATACAACGGGTACTTACATGTTACATCTGCATTGGAGTACAGAGAATTCCTGCAAGAATCTTTCCTCACAGACGATACCAGTGCAGAAATTCTTCTATCTGTTAAGCTTATTTTCTAAAAGAGAGATGGGTAAGAAACATGTAGCAAATATGATCAGCATGCTATAAAATTTCATGACGCAAGGATATGCACACGCTTCTTAGAATGGAGTTGACATATTTTTGCTGGACTGGAGTGGACTAGTTCATTGGCCACTGGAATCTGCTTATTATCAGTAGGAGTTGGGTTTCTTTGTGCTGGAGCAGTATCTATAAAAACTGGAGTTGGTTTATTATCTCCTGGCGTTTGGATGTTTTGCAAAGACCTGGTTTGTAACCTTTCAGATTCTAACATAGTCGTCTTCCCCTTGCATGCCTTGTATAGAAGAATGGTGCTTCAATTATAAAACATGCTACAACAGAGAGATGTAATAGGTACTGAAGAATAGAAAGGCATGACATATTGACATGTACTCCCTCCATCCGGAAAAAAATGGATGGGTCTAGGCGTATTTAAGTTCTAGATACATCCTTTTTTATCCATTTTGGCAACATGTAATCCGGACGGAGGGAGTATGGTGTAAGAGCTAGGGATACGACAGGACAACACATTAAAAACACTAATTGAATGTAAAACTGTATGCTAGCGGAATACATACAGAAAAAACTAAGGCAACATACATGTGTATGATTGGGAAACTAAGATGGCATTGCAACAGAGCACTAGAACAACACTTCAATGTAAAAAACATGGTATGGTAGATAGATGAAGTACATACTGATGAATAACAATGCATAAGATATTCAGAAGCATGATGTACAAATTAAGCAGATGGCATTGCGACAGAGTAGAATGATAGTACTTGAATTTGAAAACATGTTATCATGAATGGAATAGGTACTAAAAAATAGGAAGGCATGACATATTTACATGCATGATCAGCATGCTAAGCACATGGCATTGCAACAGAGTAGATACACTCCAGGACATTATATGCATGTTGTACCCATATCACAGGCCAAGTTAGAGCAAGGACCTTGTGGGGTGAAGAGGATTCAACATCTTTCTGCAAGTCTTCTGAAGAATTGCATTTACATGTTCCATCATATTGGGTATCATTGACATCAAGTTTATTGGCCTTTATATTGCTCGGTGAGGTTCTTGTGGATATATCAGTGTGTGCAATTATATCTGACATGCATGGAATACAAATAGTAGTTAGATTTATGTAATGAGTGCATGTAGGAGACGACATAAATAGTAGGACTGGGGTTAACTAGTAGCAACAGGTCTCAAAAACTAAAGGGAGAACACAGATGAAAGCTATAGAATATGTATCGTTTGTACTTGAGATTAACTAGATGGCACACAAAAGTATTAAAGAACAACATAGGTAATACTAGAAGTGGTATAATACTATAATCACCAGCCTGTGGGATAACATTGGCTGATGGATGATAACTATGGAACAACGTTACCTAAAGAACAAGTATCTTAGCTGAACTATGGAACAACGTTAACTCCTGAACAAGACCCGTAAGAGATCATCATGAATATACAGTGAAATATGATAATCTATTTTCCATGCTTAGATGAATAACAAAGCCATAAATGTTGCACACAAGTAAGATGAGGGTACAACCTATCTGGCCGCCATCCATAGGAGTGAGCATCATGTGATGACTTGTCGATGGCCCTGCAGTTGTTGTGGCTGTCCATGTCGGGCACGCGCATTCAATGCAGGGAACTGTTGAGTGGGGACTATAGCTCCCTTCTGGTGTATGCTTCCCTTGTTGGAGCAGCCGCGGTGAGTCGGAAGACGGTGTGGCTGAAGATGCAAATAACACATAATGTTAAGAACGACACATCTATTAGGACCCCGATTCCAAGTCACATCGATCTAACCGGTAACACCTCATATCACTTTGCGGCCTCACGCACGGTATTCCCATGGGTGTCGCCTTACCATGGCCCGGGACTGTTTGCGCCTTTTGGCTCACGTATATGATAGTGTCGCTAGCATCCATATGACAGAGAACCCGGGCCGACATGACTAGTCATGAACCCAAAGTGGCAATAACTTACGGGGACAGGCATACATGAATCAACGTCGAGCATGTCGGTCAGCAGCGTGCGAATCCGGGCTGTAGCACTGGGCTAACAGGACTCCGGTGAACCGGGCTGTAGCAGGCTAGGCAGGACTCCGAATGTCACCGCGTGACATTTCCCCGAAGGGACAGACACAGGAACGAAGTGAATCACATGCCAGCCAGTCAAGTGTTCCGGAGCAGTAGTGCTGGGCTAGCAGGAATCCGGTGAACCGGGCTGTAGCGGACTACTATGGCTCATGGAAGCACAAGACTACATTTCCCCATAAGAGAGGCTACCAAGGATAAACAACTAGGTTGTCGGATCCCACACATAACAAGCATTTCAATCATACACACAATATGCTCGATATGTGTAAATACAACATGGCATCACAACAAAACTCTACGACTCAAAGTATTTATTCATTAGGCTCCAAGGAGCGAGATATATCAAACATGGGTCTCATGACCCAACATTCAGAGCATACAAGTCAAAGCACATGCGGAAGCTTAACATGTCTGAGTACAGACATCTACAATTGAAAAAGGTTGAGAAGCCTGACTCTCTACCAGATCCTACCGAGGGAACAAAATCGTAGCTGAGGTATCAAGCTAAACGTCGAAGTCCACACGGAACTACTAGCGAGACTGACGTCTCTCTGCAAAACATAAAATAGGCAAACGTGAGTACAAATGTACCTAGCAAGACTTACATCAGAACTAGCTACATATGCATCAGTATCAACAAAGGGGGGTGGTGGAGTTTGACTGCAGCAAGCCAGCTTTGACTCAGTGGCTAACCCGAACTACGACTGCAAGTAACTCTTTTGAGGTGCCGCACACAAGTCCACAAATTCACCATACCAATACACCACTATGGATCCGCTCCCGTCTCCCTACGAGAATGCCATCCATAGCACTCACTCTTATCTTGCGCATTTTAGAGTATCCACTTTCACTTGTCTATGAACTATGCCAGGGGTCCAAGTTTCCATATCCGAGGAATCCGGCTATTCGAATATATAATGATAACCCTCGCCACTTACCGCCATGTACACGTCATGTACCTCGGCAACCTTCAAGCGAAAGCTTGGCGAGGGAGTCGGACATGACCTGACTAACCACACAAGTCTCTCGTCCAGGTTTATCTCCTATTCGGGTTCCATCCGCATGGAGACCCGGCCGGGGTGTCGCTCACGGCCCCAAACAATGTGTGCAGGGTTCCCAAGCCCACCATCCGGGGGCCACTTGGTACACCGTGCCACTGTGCCCAGTCTGTCCCAAGCCCACCTGTACCAGGTACCACTTGGTAGACTACTAACCCTACCTACAAACACCAGAAACTAGTTGCAACACCTGGACAGAGATCGAGTTGATTAATAAGCCGAGAGGGGCCGAGTGTAACGCCCCGAGACCGATGTGCCACGTGTCCTCCAGTTATTCGCTGTTGTTGCCATGTCATTGCTTGCGTGTCATGCTTTGCATATCATGTCATCATGTGCATTTCATTTGCATACATGTTCGTCTCATGCATCCGAACATTTTCCCCTTTGTCCGTTTTGCAATCCGGCGCTCCTATGTTCCCCGGTGTCCCTTTCTACCTCTTTTCGTGTGCGGGTGTTAAACGTTTTCGGATTGGACCGAGACATTTCATGCGGCCTTGGTTTACTACCGGTAGACTACCTGTCAAGTTTTGTGCCATTTGGACTTCATTTCATACTCCAACGGTTAACCGAGGGACCGAAAAGGCCTCGTGTGTGTTCCAGCCCAACACCCCTCCAAAGTGGCCCAAAACCCACCTAAACCTCCTCCATCATCTCGGTCGTCCGATCACGATCGCATGGCCGAAAACCGCACCTCATTTGGACTCTCCCAGCTCCCTCTACCTATAAATATGTGCTCCCCTCCCGAAATTCACGGACGAAACCCTAGATCCAACTCCCTTCGCGCCGCCGGACATGTCCGCTCGTCAGCGGACGCGTCCAATATGCCGCCACATCGCCCCGTCCAATGGGAGCATGCCACCTCAGCATCACCGCCGCCTCCAACCACTCAGGCGCCACCACCTGTCCCCGCCTCCCTCTCTCTCTACCGGCGCCGCCGAGGTCAGCCGCGACCCAGGGGAGGCCCGCCCGAGCCACCCCGGGCCCGAGCGCCCTGCACCCTGGCCGGATTCGCCCCGCCGCCATCTTCGCCCACTCCGGCCGCCGGAGCCTCACGTCGCCGTCCGCGCCCACCAGCGCCGGTCAGCTCCTTCCGCGCCGGTGATCGCCCGGCTCCGCCGCCTGGTTCGCCGCCGCCGCCGCCGCCCACGGGCGCGTGCCCGCGCCGTTGCACTCACCGCCTGAGCTCTCCGCCGCCTACGCCGCCCGACCTCGCCGCTGGCGAGCGCGCCCGCAGCGCCCTCCACCGGATCCTTGCGCACGCCGCCCGCAGAGGAGTTCGCCGCCGACCTCCTGCGTGCCTCTGCTCCTCCTCTCGCCGGCCTTCCCTCGCCCGGAGCTGGACTGCCTCGCCGCGTCCTTCGCCGCCGCTCGCGAGTTCGCCGGAGTTGCGCCGCTCGCCGGAGTTGCCATCGCCGGACGCCTCGTCGCTGGATCCCGACAAGGTGGATCAGACCGACCCCTTCATCCATCCAAACGCGCCGCACCCGATCTGGATCCACGCCGTCCGGCTTGTCCTCGTCCCGGGTTGACTTTTCCCGAGAGGTCAAAATTTCACTAAGTCCCCTAGATTTTAGTATTTTTTGAGCATTTTCATCGCATCATAACTCTGCATCCGTAGCTCCGATTCATGCATGTAGCATATCAAAATGGTCGTCTCGACGAGTACATCATTTCATCTCATTGAACCATTTTCATTTGAGCTCATCTTGGTGCCCGAAATGCTGTTGAAAGAGGGCTATCTGATGAATTTGTTAGATCTGTTTCAGCAAATGGCATTTTGTCATTTTTGCCATTTTTAATGTGTGCATTATATGATCCTGAGCTCAACATGTCTTTTGTTATATGCCATGCCATCTTTACAGGGGTGCTTGACATGTATTTTTGTGATATTTGTGGTGACTACAACAAGCTTGCAAAGTAGCATAATCGTTAATGCTGATTTCAGGGACTTAGAGTTTCACCAAGTCCTTGTCCTATTTTTGTTGTTATGCCTTATGTTCATGTTGTTTTCCTAGTGATCCGTGCCTCTTTTGAGGATGATCAGTAAGGATGTTTTGTTAATATTGTGGTGCTCTATCCATCCATGTCTTTGCTTGAATTTATGGAATAACCTAGCTTGAGTCAATCGAGCTCTACTTTTGCTATAAAGGATGCTATGTTGTTGTTCTTGCCATGTATAGCTTCTATGCCATGTCTTCTTGATGGGTGTATTATTAGTTTGTCATGCCATGCTCTGTAGTGAGTGCATCGTGCTCGTAAACATGCCTACTCGTTAACTATTTTGCATGCTCCAGTTTTTCACTAAGTCTGAATCTGTTTATGTTTTTGCCATGTTCACATGCTTGCAATTGTATTTTCTGATCCCTTTTGGCTCAAGGTCACTAAGGGACTTTTGTTAAATGCTTTGAGTAGCTTCATGCCATGCCTTGCTTTGCCATGTTAAGTTCCTGTAGCTTGTAGTTTTCATGCTCTAAAGTGTGCTTCCTGATGATAAATTCCAGACTTGTGTTAATTTCACTAAGTCTGAAACCTGTTATCATTTGCACTTTTGCCATGCTTGTTTGAACCTGTTAATGGATGAATTAGCCGTAGCTCAGTGTTCATCTTTTGTCAAGCATCATGAGTGGATCCCTACCATGTATTTGGTTGTCATGTTTGACTGTTGTAGCATGTTGTTCTTGATGCATTTAGATGGATACTTGCTGTTTATCGCAGACCGGTGCCATATTTGTGTTGCTTGCCATTTCCAAACCGTGCATCCGATTCCGGTGATCTTTATATTGATTTAAACCGAAATCACCTCACCTTTCCAGTGGCACTCTTGGATTTCCAAGTTGAGGCCAGGTTCAATCAACCTTTTCCAAATCTTGCATATGCATCACATACCGCATCTCGCATATCATACCATGTTCATGTGTTGGTTGTTTACTATGTTGTGTGCTTCTTTCCGGTGTTGCTTCTTCGGGTTGGTTCTGTTTACGTCGCGTTTATGAGGACCCGTTCGACTACGTCTGTTTGTCTTCTTCATGGACTCGTTCTTCTTCCTTGCGGGATTTCAGGCAAGATGACCATACCCTCGACATCACTTATATCTTTGCTTGCTAGTTGCTCGCTCTTTTGCTATGCCTATGCTACGATACCTACCACTTGCTTATCATGCCTCCCATATTGTTAAGCCAAGCCTCTAACCCACCTTATCCTAGCAAACCGTTGTTTGGCTATGTTACCGCTTTGCTCAGCCCCTCTTATAGCGTTGTTAGTTGCAGGTGAAGATTGAAGTTTGTTTCCTTGTTGGAACATGGAGATGTTGTTCCTTGTTGGAACATGTTTACTTGTTGGAATATCACAATATCTCTTATTTAATTAATGCATCTATATACTTGGTAAAGGGTGTAAGGCTCGGCCTTATGCCTGGTGTTTTGTTCCACTCTTGCCGCCCTAGTTTCCGTCATATCGGTGTTATGTTCCCGGAATTTGCGTTCCTTACGCAGTTGGGTTATAATGGGAACCCCTTGATAGTTTGCCTTGAATAAAACTCCTCCAGCAATGCCCAACATTGGTTTTACCATTCGCCACCTAGCCTTTTCTTTCCCTTGGGTATTGCAGACTCAAGGGTCATCATTATTTTAACCCCCCCGGGCTAGTGCTCCTCTGAGTGTTGGTCCAAACAGAGCCACTTTCAGCGCCACCTCAGGGAAACTTGAGGGTTGGTTTTAGTTCAACGTAGTGCTCATCTGAGTGTGCCCTGAGAACGAGATATGTGCAGCTCCTATCGGGATTTGTCGGCACATTTGGGCGGTGTTGCTGGTCTTGTTTTACCATTGTCAAAATGTCTTGTAACCGAGATTCCGAGTCTGATCGGGTCTTCCCGCTAGAAGGAATATCCTTCGTTGACCGTGAGAGCTTGTGATGGGCTAAGTTGGGACACCCCTGCAGGGATTTGAACATTCGAAAGCCGTGCCTGCGGTTATGGGCAGATGGGAATTTGCTAATGTCCGGTTGTAGAAAACCTGAAGTTTACCTTAATTAAAATGCACCAACCGCGTGTGTAACCGAGATGGTCTCTTCTCGGCGGAGTTCGGGAAGTGAACACGGTGTTGGAGTAATGCTTGACGTAGGTGGTTTTAGGATCACTTCTTGATCATAGTTTCTCGATCGTGCTTTGCCTTCTCTTCTCGCTCTCTTTTGCGTATGTCAGCCACCAAATATGCTAGTCGGTTGCTGCAGCTCCACCTCATACTTTTACCCTTCCTATAAGCTTAAATAGTCTTGATCGCGAGGGTGTGAGATTGCTGAGTCCTCGTGACTCACAAATACTTCGAAAACCAGTTTGCGGGTGCCGATGATATCATGCAGGTCACGCAACCAAGCTCAAGGAGGAGCTCTATGATGATCGTGTTCTTTATGTTGTTCTGTTTTCCAGTTGATCAGTAGTGGAGCCCAGTTGGGACGATCGGGGATCTGTGTAGCATTTGGGGTAGTCTTCTTTTATTTTGGTTCTGTAGTCGGACCTTGAGTATATTTGGGTGAATGTAATGCTTTATTCATGTATTGTGTGAAGTGGCGATTGTAAGCCAACTATGTATCTCTTTCCCTTATGTATTACATGGGTTGTGTGAAGATTACCTCACTTGCGACATTTCTTTCAATGCGGTTATGCCTCTAAGTCGTGCTTCGACACGTGGGAGATATAGCCGCATAGAGGGCATTACAAGTTGGTATCAGATCCTTCCCCGACCTTAGGAGCCCCCTGCTTGATCGAATCGCTGGCGTTATTCAGTCTAGAAATGTTTTGAGTCATTTAGGAATTATATATATCGGAGAGTTAGGACTTCTTTTTACTCCTCAGTCCCTTCGTCGCTCTGGTGAGGCATCCTGACGTAGAGTTTTGACTCTTCTCTTCTCAAATTTCACTAAAAAAAATTTAGGATCACGCGGGTATCTTGGAATCATTCCGATGGTTTTGTGACGAGAACGTTGTTCTTGGTGCCTCCTGTCATTTAGGGGTTGTGGCAGTGTCCCGGGGAGTTGAGCTCCGAGGTGTTGTTGTCACAATTTTACCGTTGCAGTTCTGGAATACCTGAGTTTAGTTTCGCCGACATCGAAAATCTCTTTTATGTAGTTGTTGGTGAGATAACCTCGACGCCACCCAGTACTAGGGTGGGAGTTCAGGAGTATTGCCATAACTCGTATAACGGATGCTTTTCGAAGGTTGAGGTAAATGATTTCTGAAGGTTTCTTGGTTATGTGTTGAAGGATGGATACAGCTGGATGTAGGATTTGTTAGTTTTGGGTGAGATATTATGCTTCCCCTGTATCCCCAACACCTGATTGCATAACCGGAAAGTTTCAGGAGGTTATAAGTGGGAATTCAAGTAGCTCTTAGGATATCTTTCCGACAGATGTATGATATGAAATTGGGGTTCGGCGTCTAGTGGTCCGCCTATCCATGGTTGGTTTTACAGTGGTCTCGTTGTGTCTTAAAGAGTCCTTCGCTATGCCGACTCGGGGACTCTTCGTATGTCATGTGCACTACCTTGTACATGATGGTGTTGTATGATCGAGCCCGTGTAGGCCCCACCACGAAAACTTCGAACGAAATCTCTATCATATGTTTGTTCAGGCTTATTCTGCAAGCCAAAACTTTGTTTTGTTTTGAGTTGTGATATTCGAGTTGCTTCGAAGTCAAGAGTTGATTCCATACCTTTCCTAAGTGGTGTTCTCATACTCCTATGTGAATACTGATCCTTTTTGTTCATCGAGATTGTCATGTCAATCCTTTTCAACCGGTGTGTCTCTCGTCAAGCGGATCCGTTCATTTTCAACATCCGTAAGATTCAATCTCAGCTTTCTAAACGGTGTTCGTTCATCCATCCCAAGTTGTCTTTGTTGTCCCTCCCTCCCACCCTTGTTTCTTTAAGGACTCAGATTCCTTAATCAAGTATCCATGTTATCGATGGAAGTCTCTCCATTCTTTTCTTTCAATGTTCGTATCCGGTGATTCTCATGAAGATTCTAACGGAGCTTCAAGTTCGTCACTCTTCACTCATTTTTCTTCTCCGGTGGTTTAAATTCAAGCGTTATTGATCATATCTTTTTCCTCGTTTCAAATACCCTCTCATGCTGGTGCTCCTCATATTCATTCACTTCTCGCTATTCATTTGTTATGGAGTGCTGAAGATATCTCGAAGATTCGTGTTTCCACTCTGCATTCGGTCAACCTATTTCAAGATTGGTATCTCATTCAAGACATTTAATTCAACCGGTGCAATCTCTCTTTTCAAGCAATTTTCTTCAACGGTGTATCTTTTGAGTGGGCCCTAACCCACAGGTCTTTTCCCAGGATCTTACCTGACTCTTCTAATCTTCCTGGAGTTACTCTCAAATTATTTTCCAAGTTTGACGTAAGAATGATTTATAATCAGTCAAATGCCTTTCTCCAAGATCTTCAAATTCTTTCATCATTGGCTCAACCTTTTCTATTTTTCATCCCGAAGTATCTCAACAATTTGGTGGTGTTTCTCATCGTCATTCTCAGATATTGAAGACCAAATAAGAGTTTCTCTTTAATCTTGCTCCATTATCTTCAAGATTCATGGTGCTAGCTTGTTGCCATCCTCTCATAATTATTTTCGATTGTGAGAATCCTTTTCACCCATCAGGAGATATTCAAGGGTATTTTCAGTTCGATTATCCGGAGCCCATCATTTCAGAAGACTTTTTCATTCTCAGCTTTCAGCTCTCATTCTCCAATCTTATCGGTTTGTCATTCAAGTATTCTCTTATCAGCTCGTGATCTCTTCGTTCATTTGTATCTAAATCCCCTCAAGTATCTTCATTTGTTATCTTATTCTTCCCGGTGCTTCTTTATCTTTCTTCATTCATTTCCAATTCTTACAGTGGCTATTCAGGATTTTCTTCCTTGCTATCATATCTATTTATTCATTGTCAATTGTTCATCTTATCTTTTTTCCCGGAGTTCCAACCTCTTTCAATTATATCGCCACGGAGATCCATCTAATCATTGCAAGGTTTCACCTTGTGTTTTCAACTTCTCTTTCTTTTTGTTATCCTTTTGTTTACCGGAGTTCTTCATGAAGGCCCTACATGGTGGTCCATAAAGGACTTAATCCGTTCTCGAAGTGTTCATCGAGATTCTTTTCAGAGGAGCTCAAGCATTCTTCATCTTGCAATCCGGAGTGCAATTTCTTTATACCGTATCTTTGGAGGTGGTATTATGTTATTCTTGATAATTTGAGTTCATGTTTCATGATTCACATGTTGTCAAGGATGAGATATTTTAAATCCATCAATCTCGTCATTTGAGTTATCTTGGGTTATATTCCACCTCAAGCCTTCCCTAAGGTTTGTTGCTATTATGGTGCTTATAAATGATCCAAGTTCTTCATTTATCCTTTCCGGTGCGATATACTTTCTCGTCTCTTTGTTCATATCAATCCAATTCTTTTATCGTGAGTGGCAGGTTGTCACCTCATATTTTGAGCTATATTCCATAAGACCATATCAAGCTTATCTTTTTGTTGTTGTGTTTAAAACAACTCCGTTCGACCCTTCTCCTAAGATGCCTTTTCAAGCTCTTTTGTGGCAGATGTTGGAATTTTTCTTCTCCATTATCCTATTTCAATTATCTATCTTCTATTTCTTTCTCTCGGAGGCCTTGTGATGTTGTTCTTTTCACCCGTCATCGCATTTTGTCAAAGATCGTGTTCTTTTCTTGGTTTATCCATTTAACTGGAGTGTTGTGTCCCTTTTGCTCAAGACCTTTTCATTTTATCAAGTCTTCATCTCTTTTCAACCGAAGTGCTACCCGAATCGGTTCTTTCTTATTCCTCTTTCTTAACGGAGTGCTTTCAACTTTGTTCTTCTCCGTTGCATTCTTTCTTTCATTTGGTTCAACCTCGCAAGGTTCTTTGGTTTCATTCGTTTGTCAAAGAAGCAACTTGACTTTACCTCCTCTCTCTCTCTTCCGTTTTTCCCTCCGATGCCATTCTAGATCTCGGGACGAGATCCTCTTGTAGTGGTGGAGTGTTGTAACGCCCCGAGACCGATGTGCCACGTGTCCTCCAATTATTCACTATTGTTGCCATGTCATTGCTTGTGTGTCATGCTTTGCATATCATGTCATCATGTGCATTTCATTTGCATACATGTTCGTCGCATGCATCCGAGCATTTTCCCCGTTGTCCGTTTTGGAATCCGGCGCTCCTATGTTCCCCGGTGTCCCTCTCTACCTCTTTTCGTGTGCGGGTGTTAAAAGTTTTCTGATTGGACCGAGACTTGTCATGCGGCCTTGGTATACTACCGGTAGACCACCTGTCAAGTTTCGTGCCATTTGGACTTCGTTTGATACTCCAACGGTTAACCGAGGGACCGAAAAGGCCTCGTGTGTTTTGCAGCCCAACACCCCTCCAAAGTGGCCCAAAACCCACCTAAACCTCCTCCATCATCTCGGTCGTCCAATCACGATCGCGTGGCCGAAAACCACACCTCATTTGGACTCTTCTAGCTCCCTCTACCTATAAATATGTGCTCCCCTCCCGAAATTCGCGGACGAAACCCTAGATCCAACTCCCTCCGTGCTGCCGGACATGTCCGCTCGTCGGCGGACGCGTCCAATCCGCCGCCACATCGCCCCGTCCAATAGGAGCGTGCCACCTCAGCATCACCACCGCCTCCAACCACTCAAGCACCGCCACCTGTCCCCGCCTCCCTCTCTCTCCACCGGCGCCACCGAGGCCCCCCGCGGCCCGCGGGAGGCCCGCCCGAGCCACCCCGGGCCCGAGCGCCCCGCACCCTGGCCGGATTTGCCCCGCCGCCATCTTCGCCCGCTCCGGCCACCGGAGCCTCGCGCCGCCGTCCGCGCCCACCGGTGTCGGTCAGCTCCTCCCGCGCCGACGACCGCCCCGCTCCGCCGCCTGGTTCGCCGCCGCCGCCGCCCACGGGCGCATGCCCGCGCCGTTGCACTCACCGCCCGAGCTCTCCGCCGCCTACGCCGCCCGACCTCGCCGCCGGCGAGCACACCCGCAGCGCCCTCCGTCGGATCCTCGCGCGCGCCGCCCGCGGAGGAGTTCGCCGCCGACCCCCTGCGCACCTCTGCTCCTCCTCTCGCCAGCCTTCCCTCGCACGGAGCTGGACTACCTCGCCGCATCCTTCGCCGCCGCTCGCGAGTTCGCCGGAGTTGTGCCGCTCGCCGGAGTTGCCATCGCCGGACGCCTCGTTGCCGGATCCCGACAAGGTGGATCAGATCCACCCCTTCATCCATCCAAACGTGCCGCACCCAATCTGGATCCGCGCCGTCCCGCTTGTCCTCGTTCCGGGTTGACTTTTCCTGAGAGGTCCAAATTTCACTATGTCCCCCAGATTTCAGTATATTTTTTGAGCATTTTCATCGCATCATAATTCTGCATTCGTAGCTCCGATTCATGTGTGTAGCATATCAAAATGTTCATCTCGACGAGTACATCATTTCATCTCATTGCATCATTTTCATTTGAGCTCATCTTGGTGCCCAAAATGCTATTGGAAGAGGGCTATGTGATGAATTTGTCAGATCTGTTTTAGCAAATGGCATTTGGTCATTTTTGCCATGTTTAATGTGTGCATGATATGATCCTGGGCTCTACATGTGTTTTGTCATATGCCATGCCATCTTTACAGGGGTGCTTGCCATGTATTTTTTTTTTGATATTTGTGGTGACTAGCACAAGCTTACAAAGTAGTGTAATCGTTAATGCTGATTTCAAGGACTTAGAGTTTCACTAAGTCCATGTCCTGTTTTTGTTGTTATGCCTTGTGTTCATGTTTTTTTGACTATATACTGCAAGGCAACAGCCTCACAACCCTTTATTCAAAAACAGAACAAGAGGTTCTCTGTACAACTAAAGAGCAAAGGAAAAAAAAGCAAATCCTTATGTTCATGTTGTTTTCCTAGTGATCCGTGCCTCTTTTGAGGATGATCAGTAAGGATGTTTTGTTAATATTGTGGTGCTCTATCCATCCATGTATTTGCTTGCATTTATGGATCACCCTAGCTTGAGTCAATCGAGCTCTACTTTTGCTATAAAGTTAATCCTGGCAGATTGTTGACATGTTTAGCGATTTTGCCGAGGATGTTGCTATTGATCCGTGCATGCTATGTTGTTGTTCTTGCCATGTCTAGCTTCTATGCCATGTCTTCTTGATGGGTGTATGCTTAGTTTGTCATGCCATGCTCTGTAGTGAGTGCATTGAGCTTGTAAACATGCCTACTCGTTAATTGTTTTGCATGCTCCAGTTTTTCACTAAGTCTAAATATGTTTATGTTTTTGCCATGTTCACATGCTTGCAATTGTATTTTCTGATCCCTTTTGGCTCAAGGTCACTAAGGGACTTTTGTTAAGTGCTTTGAGTAACTTCATTCCATGCCTTGCTTTGCCTTGTTAAGTTCCTATAGCTTGTAGTTTTCATGCTCTAAAGTGTGCTTCCTGATGATAAATTCCAGACTTGTGTTAATTTCACTAAGTCTGAAACCTGTTATCATTTGCACTTTTCCCCATGCTTATTTGAACCTGTTAATGGATGAATTAGCCGTAGCTCAGTGTTCATCTTTTGTCAAAAATCATGAGTGGATCCCTGCCATGTATTTTGTTGTCTTGTTTGAGTGTTGTAGCATGTTGTTCTTGATGCATTTAGATGGCTACTTGCTGTTTATCGCAGACCGGTGCCATATTTGTGTTGCTTGCCATTTCCAAACCGTGCATCCGATTCCGGTGATCTTTATATCAATTTCAACTGAAATCACCTCAACTTTATAGTGGCACTCTTGGATTTCCAAGTTGAGGCCAGGTGCAATCATTCCTTTCCAAATCGTGCATATGCATCACATACCGCATCCCGCATATCATACCATGTTCATGTGTTGGTTGTTTACTATGTTGTGTGCTTCTTTCCGGTGTTGCTTCTTCGGGTTGGTTCCGTTTACATCGCGTTTATGAGGACCCGTTCGACTACGTCTGTTTGTCTTCTTCATGGACTCGTTCTTCTTCCTTGCGGGATTTCAGGCAAGATGACCATACCCTCGAAATCACTTCTATCTTTGCTTGCTAGTTGCTCGCTCTTTTGCTATGCCTATGCTGTGATACCTACCACTTGCTTATCATGCCTCCCATATTGTTAAGCCAAGCCTCTAACCCACCTTATCCTAGCAAACCATTGTTTGGCTATGTTACAGCTTTGCTCAGGCCCTCTTATAGCGTTGTTAGTTGCAGGTGAAAATTGAAGTTTGTTTCCTTGTTGGAACATGGAGATGTTGTTCCTTGTTGGAACATGTTTACTTGTTGGAATATCACAATATCTCTTATTTAATTAATGCATCTATATACTTGGTAAAGGGTGGAAGGCTCGGCCTTATGCCTGGTGTTTTGTTCCACTCTTGCCGCCCTAGTTTCCGTCATATCGGTGTTATATTCCCGGATTTTGCGTTCCTTACGCGGTTGGGTTATAATGGGAACCCCTTGACAGTTCGCCTTGAATAAAACTCCTCCAGCAATGCCGAACATTGGTTTTACCATTTGCCACCTAGCCTTTTCTTTCCCATGGGTTCTGCAGACTCAAGGGTTATCATTATTTTAACCCCCCGGGCCAGTGCTCCTCTGAGTGTTGGTCCAAACAGAGCCACTTGTAGCGCCACCTCGGGGAAACTTGAGGGTTGGTTTTAGTTTTACGTAGTGCTCATCTGAGTGTGCCCTGAGAACGAGATATGTGCAGCTCCTATCCGGATTTGTCGGCACATTCGGGTGGTGTTGGTGGTTTTGTTTTACCATTGTCGAAATGTCTTGTAACCAGGATTCCGAGTCTGATCGGGTCTTCCCGCTAGAAGGAATATCCTTTGTTGACCGTGAGAGCTTGTGATGGGCTAAGTTGGGACACCCCTGCAGGGATTTGAACTTTCAAAATCCGTGCCCGCGGTAATGGGCAGATGGGAATTTGTTAATGTCCGGTTGTAGAAAACCTGAAGTTTACCTTAATTAAAATGCACCAACCGTGTGTGTAACCGTGATGGTCTCTTCTCGGCGGAGTCCGGGAAGTGAACACGGTGTTGGAGTAATGCTTGACGTAGGTGGTTTTAGGATCACTTCTTGATCATAGTTTCTCGATCGTGCTTTGCCTTCTCTTCTCGCTCTCTTTTGCGTATGTTAGCCACCAAATATGCTAGTCGCTTGCTGCAGCTCCACCTCATACTTTTACCCTTCCTATAAGGTTAAATAGTCTTGATCGCGAGGTTGTGAGATTGTTGAGTCCACATGACTCACAGATACTTCCAAAACCAGTTTACAGGTGCCGATGATATCATGCAGGTCATGCAACCAAGCTCAAGGAGGAGCTCTATGATGACCGTGTTCTTTATGTTGTTCCGTTTTCCAGTTGATCAGTAGTGGAGCCTAGTTGGGACGATCGGGGATCTGTGTAGCATTTGGTGTAGTCTTCTTTTATTTTGGTTCTGTAGTCGGACCTTGAGTGTATTTGGATGAATGTAATGCTTTATTCATGTATTGTGTGAAGTGGCAATCGTAAGGCAACTATGTATCTCTTCCCCTTATGTATTACATGGGTTGTGTGAAGATTACCTCACTTGCGACATTGCTTTCAATGCAGTTATGCCTCTAAGTCGTGCTTCGACACGTGGGAGATATAGCCGCATCGAGGGCATTACACCGAGTTACCGGAACCTAATGTGTGGTAGTAACTGTTCATGGATCACAAACACTTAGCTCTCAATGGTAGGACATGTTCACCACGTTCCAATTCATTCCCAATGAATCAGACCTGACTCAACTCTAAGCAGTAGGAGGCATGACAACAAGCATGAATGAGTAGGCACATTAGGGCTCAAACAATTCCTACTCATGCTAGTGGGTTTCATCTATTTACTGTGGCAATGACAGGTCATGCAGAGGAAAGGGGTTCAACTACCGTGGCATGTAACAGTTGAATCGTTGTTGTCCTAATGCAGTAAAAGAGAGCAGGAGCTAGAGAGTGGGATTGTATCAGAATGAACAAGGGGGTTTTGCTTGCCTGGCACTTCTGAAGATAGTACAGCTCTTCATCGGTGTCATCGAACTCATAGCCGGATCAACGTCTACTAAGGGGGAACAAATACCGGCAACAGAGAGGAAACACAATCAATGCAATGCACAATATGATGCATGATCATGACATGGCAATATGTTGTTGATTGAGGTAATGCAACTAGCAACAGGTTAAATGAAGTTGGTTTGAACCCAAGATTCAAATTCAAATTCCATATGTGGATATTCAAATGCCAGACATATGATTTGCCCTATTAAGCAACAATAAGTTGTTCTAACATGAATGAAAATGATACAGATGGATAGATTGGATTTTTCTGATCATTTTTCATATATAAATCTTTTCATTTAGAGTTACAGTTGAATTTCTATGAATTTTTGAAGTTTGTAGCATTTTCTGGAATTTCCTGAATAAACTTAAATCCAGAAAATGATTTATAGCGTCAGCATTACGTCACAGCAAAGTCAGAAAGTCAACTGGGCGGTCCAGGTCAAACCTGGACGGTGGGGCCTGCGTGTCAGTGTCACAGGGCTAATCCTATTTTAGTTAAACCTAAACTAGGTAATTAGCAGGGGCTGCCCCACATGTCAAAGACCCAGGGGAGGTCAAACCCCTGGTCAACAGGCCTAACATGCCAGCGGCTCATTGCCGGCGACAGCACGCACGGCGAAAGCTCGGGTTTCGCCCTCAGGCGCCCAAAAGGACGGCGGAGGGGCTCTGCGTGGAGCTGGGCATGCGCCGCATCCAGGGAAGCACACGAGAGGGGTCGGGGTGGCCGGAGTCGACGGCACTGACGAGCGGAGTGGCGTTGGAGTTCGGACGTCAACGGACTTGAGGCCGCAGGGCACAGCAGGAGCAACGGGTGGTTGCTACGGCCCCGTGGTGACACGCTACGCGCGGTGATGCACTCGGTTTTGAGCTCCAGTGTAGGTGGCCACGGCGGCAGGAGCTCAGGCGGCGGCATGAGCGGGCAGGCGAGGTGTGTCAGCTACAGCGTGCAACAGAGAAAACAAAGAGGGGGGTTCGGGTCAGGAGCTCACGGCGGGGAAGATCAACTGGTCAGCTGGCTCGGGGGTGGCCGGACGGTGCCGTGGCGTTGCCGGCGATCTCGGACGACCGAGGAGGAAGACGGTGGCGTTGGGGACGAAGCAGAGCTCCTGGCGCCGCTTGACCTTGTGGAGAGGACGAACACGTCATGGCAGAGCTCGGGGACAGCTCAAAGAGGCGAGGGAGAGGCGGCGGCTACGGCAACGATGAGCGGCGGCGACGAGCTCCGCTCGGTGGGGGGAGAGAGGGAGCCAGAGGAGTGGAGAAGGCACGGGAGAGGGAGAGAGCTCGAGGGAGAGTGAGAGAGGGTCCAGGGGTCGCGTGGCGTCGAGGAGGTGCTTCGAGGCGTCCGGTGAGGCAGGCGAGCAGGGAGGAGGCGTGGCGCCTCGCGCGTGTGTGCGCTGTCTCCCTCCTCTACCTACTGGCAGAGGTAGGTGATGACTGGCACAACCAGATGGGCCAGCCCAGTCCAGGTATGTGGCCTCTAGCCTTTCTCTCTCTCCCTTTTCTATTTAGTTTTTGTTTTCTATTTTTTTGCTATTTGTTTTGATTTAGTAATAATACTAAACCATTTCATAAAATCCTGGAAACAATTATGGGTGCTTTCTGAATTATTCCAGTGACCTTAACAATTTCGAACATTTTTGGAGCATCTAAAATATATATAGCATTTAAATAGCTCCAATTCAAATATGTTTGATTTAATTCAAAGTCCAAATATGTCGTGCAAAAATGTGAACCATTTTTGGTAGATGCTTCCACCTTGATCCGGAAATGATGAACATTTTTAAAGGGCATTTTGAAATCGTTGAAAAATATTTTGGTTGAACCTATTTGAATTCCTTTTGATGCTAGGGTTTGAACATCCCCATTTCAAATTTCCATCGAAGTTAAACATGATGCAAACAAGATGCAAACACTAGGCAGCACCATAAGCTAGGGGTGTGACAACTCGCCCCCACTAAACAAGAATCTCGTCCCGAGATTCAAGCATGGGTAAAAGAAGAGGGGACTCGAATTATTACAATCTTCATGATCCAACTGCTCTTCTCGAGGATGTTGATTCATTGCTTCAAATTTGATCTTGACGTCTTTGCTTTCGAAATCTTCATTCAACTCGATGATGACAAAAAGAGATTCTACAGGAAACGATCTTCTCGAAGATCAAGAAATTCACGATCAACTCACGAGATGAGACACAGTAACTCTCTCGAGTTGAGACACAAACATACATCAAGAGGGATGGAAGAAATGGATGGCAAAGGTTCGATTTGGTAGGCAACAATTCCATGCTTAAATAGATGGTGAGGGTGTTTCAAGGTAGCGAGGAGTTAAGTTGCCCATGATACCATAACGAGACATCTTAGGGGAGATGACTCATAGAGTTATTCCCTTAAGTGACAAAAAGAATTACTTTTGATACATAGATCATTGAAACTCTCTATACCAGCCTAAGGCAATTCACCAACAATCGTTTGGTGGAGTTCAGAGGAATGGCATACCCGGACTAGAATGGATGATGTGGACTACCTTGTTCAAGACAACGCAATGGATGATTTTTGCTTATCATTGGAAATGGATGGGACTCATGGTAAGTCCACTTTTGAAGATGATATTGGACAACAACTACCGAGAAGGGCAGCCCATGGCCAATTGGCACAATGGCGGTGAAAGCTGGGAACAAAATGCAATTGTTGGGAATGTTCTAACCATCATATCTGCCTGAGATTCAGATCTGATTGGTGATAGGATACTTCAGACTCGGCATGTCTGAAAAGAAAGTTTGCAACACAAGTGGATGAGATGGCGTTGCGAGATTCTCGAGGAATGAACTAAGATAGTAAGCTCCAAAACATGAGCTGGTTCTGCTAAACACATGTGAACACGCTGTCCCAGACAAGCATGACCACATAGTAGTCTTATGATAAAACACTACCGAGTTCAGGTGGGGAACCATCATCTAGGGTAACGAAGTCTTGTGCATGTCCTAGGATTTGCACAACAACTCCTTTTCCTTGAACAAATCAATCAGTGGCTTGGTGTGCTAGGGACACATATAGAACGAAGGTTGCAAGTCTCCGAACCACAAAATACTTCGCACGTATGCATGACCGATTTGGGATGATTCCAAAAGAAGCAACATTGACTTTCTCGAATCCACGGCGGCAACTTGCATCAGATGCACATGAATTAGAGGAAGTCACATCTTTCATCCGGACATATGCTTCATGAACGGAACATGAGGGCAATGCGTATAAAGTTTCCAACACTAACTGGATGTTCAACATGAATCATGGAGAAGTTAAAAATGTTTCTGATGGGTTCAACAACAATTCATCTAGGTTTCCATGTAAGTGGAATTCCATAATTATGTGAACAAGTGATAGCATTGGTCAGACCCAAAAAATATAATGATGTATGCTCGAGGGATCAACCACGAGTAAGACAACATTAAGAATATCATTGGTTCTGATTAGATTTAACGGTAACCCATACTCAAATCAAAGATTGGATAAGATGATAGGTCCATTAACTGATCACGAAGGTCAATCGATGAAAATACCATCTTTCTTCAACACACATACAAGATATAACCTAAAAATGAACTAAGTCGGTTATCTCCCAACTCTCGAAGTTATTGTTTAGCTTATCCAACTAGTTCAGGGGTAACCAACACAGATCCTTGGAGAAAGGGTGGTTGAATGGAAAACCAACTTGATCACGAACTCAACATAACAGTCAGGGGACAACCTGGTGATACTTCTGAGAAGATAATAGGTAAATCACGAACCACTGATATGTTATTAAGCTCGAGAACAATCTTGCTTTTCAAGGCAAGACGACATGATCAGAAGAGCAAGGGATTCAATCCTAACTCAAGGATCAAAGAGTGCACCAAAATAAGGACAAGGTAGCACAATCAATCCTAGAATAGTGATTCGATAACCAACACGCTAAGAATGATATTAATGTCCATTAACTACCAAGCAACACGGTTGCTAGGGGTATTGATTTCACACATCATGGTTCACTTGTCGGCATTCCGGTTGCGACAACACATGACCGATGAGTGAAAGATGATGGCAAGAAGTATCACTATATCAAGAGTTCATAGGATGGTGTGCAATTCCCATGATATTCCTGACATAAGGAAGGTAATACTCCAGGGTAGAACAGAACAAAAGCTAGATTGACATTTTGATTTGTGGAAAACAATTGC
The DNA here is from genome assembly GCF_018294505.1 of Triticum aestivum. Classification (NCBI taxonomy): domain Eukaryota; kingdom Viridiplantae; phylum Streptophyta; class Magnoliopsida; order Poales; family Poaceae; genus Triticum; species Triticum aestivum. The sequence continues at coordinate 300,626,038 of NC_057812.1, forward strand.
TTCGGCCCAATCTAAGAAATGGATAAGGTACTGGAGTTTGTTCCTCCTAGTCACTCCGGAATAGAACGGCTTGACGGACCAGAAGAATAATAGGCATCGATGAACGAATGCACACATACTCTTGACTATCAATTCATAGATGAAGGTCAGAAAACAACTAGGTATGAACAACTTGAAGGAACATATAACTTTCTGAGTTGGAAATGCATGGATTGGCATGTTGAATGAGTTCAACATATTTCTTCCGGATAACCCATGCATAAAGGTAGACCTAGCAGAGTCACAATATAGAATCGAGAACTCATTAAGAGCACTCTGGTTGTGATCGTTCGGTTCAACGAGGAACTTTTGCCATAAGTAGTTCATGGTATTTGGAAGAAGGAAATACCATGAACCTCGAGGACTATCGCAAAGTTTACTAATATCCTAAAGGAACTAGCAAACACTATCAACATGAAGTAGGTAGGGCGAATTTTGGGCTCAAGAACCCAGAAATAGAAGGCCTACTAACTAAATGGCATCACAGGATGCTTTCGAGAATGATGGCCAGAATCATCACACTGGGACAAAAAACATGGCTAGGTTACTAGATGATCCCCTAAGACACCTAGGGTCATAATAATAATTCCAACATATATGTCGAGGCAATAGAGTACCTCAACTTAGCAGTTAGTGTGATTAACCTGGCCTAAAGGAACATCGAAACCAAAGGGAAAGGATTTTGTAAATGCATCAGATTGTTTTGAAACCTAGGATGACTCAAACAGCATAACGGCTGTAAATGCTCAAAATGATCTGAGACATCCTGCAAAATGGTGGCATAAGCACTCAAGATCACAATATCAAGGTTCTGAGGCCAGCTATGAACATATGGAAGTAGTAGGAACTGAACTGAGGCTTGAACTCAATAATACTAGGCAACTACGGTTTAGTAACACGTCATCCTGAGAGATAGAAGAGAAGCCTAGTTCTTAACCCTGTAGAAAAGATAAGATGACTCAGATCAGAAGGTCATGAGGATAAGGAGTAAAAAGAGCCTTACGTTCCCATCCACAATCAATTCCCTTATATAACTAAAGCATTTATAGACACGACTTCGACAAGCTTGGCTTGGTAATCCTACAGGTAGTCAGGCTTTGATACCAAAGCTGTTAGGACCCCGATTCCAAGTCACATCGATCTAGCCGGTAACACCTCATATCACTTTGCGGCCTCACGCACAGTATTCCCACGGGTGTCGCCTTACCATGGCCCGGGACCGTTTGCAATTTTTGGCTCACGTATATGATAGTGTCGCTAGCATCCATATGATAGAGAACCCGGGCCGACATGACTAGTCGTGAACCCAAAGTGGCACTAACTTATGGGGAGAGGCATACATGAATCAACATCAAGCATGTCGGCCAGCAGCGTGCGAATCCGGGCTGTAGCACTGGGCTAACAGGACTCCGGTGAACCGGGCTGTAGCAGGCTAGGAAGGACTCCCGATGTCACCGCGTGACATTTCCCCAAAGGGACAAACATAGGAACAAAGTGAATCACACGCCGGCCAGACAAGTGTTCCGGAGCAGTAGTGCTGGGCTAGCAGGACTCCGGTGAACCGGGCTGTAGTGGACTACTATGGCTCATGGAAGCACAAGACTACATTTCCCCATAAGAGAGGCTACCAATGATAAACAACTAGGTTGTCGGATCCCACACATACCAAGCATTTCAATCATACACACAATATGCTCGATATGTGTAAATACAACATGGCATCACAACAAAACTCTACGACTCAAAGTATTTATTCATTAGGCTCTGAGGAGCGAGATATATCAAACATGGGTCTCATGACCCAACATTCAGAGCATACAAGTCAAAGCACATGCGGAAGCTTAACATGTCTGAGTACAGACATCTACAATTGAAAAAGGCTGAGAAGCCTGACTCGCTACCAGATCCTGCCGAGGGCACAAAATCGTAGCTGAGGTATCAAGCTAAACGTCGAAGTCCACACGGAACTACTAGCGAGACTGACGTCTCTCTGCAAAACATAAAATAGGCAAACGTGAGTACAAATGTACCCAGCAAGACTTACATCAGAACTAGCTAAATATGCATCAGTATCAACAAAGGGGGTGGTGGAGTTTGACTGCAGCAAGCCAGCTTTGACTTAGTGGCTAACCTGAACTACGATTTCAAGTAACTCTTTTGAGGTGGCGCACACGAGTCCACAAATTCACCATACCAATACACCACAATGGATCCGCTCCCGTCTCCCTACGAGAATGTCGTCCATAGCACTCACGCTTATCTTGCGCATTTTAGAGTATCCACTTTCACTTGTCTATGAACTATTCCAGGGGTCCAAGTTTCCATATCCGAGGAATCCGGCTATTCGAATAGATAGTGATAACCCTACAGGGGTGTACTTCTTCACACACGCTCTCACCATTTACCGCCATGTACACATCGTGTACCTTGGCAACCTTCAAGCGGAAGCCTGGCGAGGGAGTCGGCCACGACCTGACTAACCACACAAGTCTCTCGTCCAGGTTTATCGCCTATTCGGGTTCCATCCGCAAGGAGATCCGGCCGGGGTGTCGCTCACGGCCCCAAACATTGTGTGCAGGGTTCCCAAGCCCACCATCCGGGTGCCACTGTGCCTAGTCTGTCCCAAGCCCACCTATACCAGGTGCCACTTGGTAGACTACTAACACTACATACAAACATCAGAAACTAGTTGCAACACCTGGACAGAGATCGAGTTGATTAATAAGCCGAGAGGGGCCGAGTTACCGGAACCCAATGTGTGGTAGTAACTGTTCATGGATCACAAACACAGAACTCAGTTCCTGAGAACGGCTGCAATGAGACAACCCACTATGTACTCCTACATGGCCTCTCACCGCTACCTTTACCAAATCGTGTTCACACACTTAGCTCTCAACGGTAGGACATGTTCACCACGTTCCAATTCATTCCCGATGAATCAGACCTGACTCAACTCTAAGTTGTAGCAGGCATGACAACAAGCATGAATGAGTAGGCACATTAGGGCTGAAACAATTCCTACTCATGCTAGTGGGTTTTCATCTATTTACTGTGGCAATGACAGGTCATGCAGAGGAAAGGGGTTCAACTACCGCAGCATGTAACAGTTGAATCGTTGTTGTCCTAATGCAGTAAAAGAGAGAAAGAGCTAGAGAGTGGGATTGTACCAGAATGAACAAGGGGGTTTTGCTTGCCTGACACTTCCGAAGATAGTACAGCTCTTTATCGGTGTCATCGAACTCATCGCCGGATCAACGTCTACTGAGGCGGAACAAATACCGGCAACAGAGAGGAAACACAATCAATGCAATGCACAATATGATGCATGATCATGACATGGCAATATGCTATTGATTGAGCTAATGCAACTAGCAACAGGTTAAATTGAAGTTGGTTTGAACCCATGATTCAAATTCAAACTCCATATGTGGATATTCAAATGCTAGACATATGATTTTCCCTATTCAGCAACTATAAGTTGTTCTAACATGCATGAAAATGATACAGATGGATAGATTGGATTTTTCTGATCATTTTTCATGTATAAATCTTTTCATTTGGAGTTACGGTTGAATTTCTACGAATTTTTGAAGTTTGTAGCATTTTCTGGAATTTCCTGAATAAACTTAAATCCAGAAAATGATTTATAGCGTCAGCATTACATCACAGCGAAGTCAGCAAGTCAACTGGGCGGTCCAGGTCAAACCTGGATGGTGGGGCCTGCGTGTCAGTGTCACAGGGCTAATCCTATTTTAGTTAACCTTAACTAGGTAATTAGCAGGGTCTGGCCCCACATGTCAAAGACCCAGGGGAGGTCAAACCCTGGTCAACAGGCCTAACACGTCGGCGGCTCGTCGCCGGCGACAGCACGCACGGCGGAGGCTCGGGTTTCGCCCTCAGGCGCCCAAAAGGACGGCGGAGGGGCTCTACGTGGAGCTGGGCATGCGCCGCATCCGGGGAAGCACACGAGAGGGGCCGGGGTGGCCGGAGTCGACGGCACCGATGAGCGGAGCGGCGCCGGAGTTTAGACGTCGATGGACTCGACGCCGCAGGGTATGGCAGGAGCAACGGGTGGTTGCTACGGCCCCGTGGTGACGCGCTACACGCGGTGATGCACTCGGTTTTGAGCTCTAGTGTAGGTGGCCACGGCGGCGAGGAGCTCAGGCGGCGGCGTGTGCGGCAGGCGAGGTGTGTCAGCTACGGCGTGCAGCAGAGAAAACAGAGAGGGGGGTTCGGGTCAGGAGCTCACGATGGAGAAGATGAACATGTCAGCTGGCTCAGGGGTGGCCGGACGATGCCGTGGCGTTGCCGGCGATCTCGGACGGCCGAGGAGGAAGACAGCGGCATTGGGGACGAAGCAGAGCTCATGGCGCTGCTTGACCCCATGGAGAGGACGAAGATGTCGTGGTAGAGCTCGGGGACAGCTCAGAGAGGCGAGGGAGAGGCGGCGGCTACGGCAACGATGAGCGGCGGCGACGAGCTCCGCTCGGTGGGGGGAGAGAGGGAGCCAGAGGAGGGGGAGAAGGCATGGGAGAGGGAGAGAGCTCGAGGGAGAGTGAGAGAGGGTCCAGGGGTCGCGTGGCATCGAGGAGGGGCTTCGAGGCGTCCGATGAGGCAGGCGAGCTGGGAGGAGGCGTGGCGCCTCGCGCGTGCGTGCGCGGTCTCCCTCCTCTGCCTACTGGCAGAGGTAGGTGATGACTGGCACGACCAGATGGGCCGGCCCAGTCCAGGTAAGTGGCCTCTGGCCTTTCTCTCTCTCCCTTTTCTATTTAGTTTCTGTTTTCTATTTTTTGGCTATTTGTTTTGATTTAGTAATAATACTAAACCATTTCATAAAATCCTGGAAACATTTATGGGTGGTTTCTGAATTATTCCAGTGACCCTTAACAATTTCCAACGTTTTTGGAGCATCTAAAATATATATAACATTTAAATAGCTCCAATTCAAATATGTTTGAATTAATTCAGAGTCCAAATATGTCCTGCAAAAATGTGAACCATTTTTGGTAGATGCTTCCACCTTGATCTAGAAATGATGAACATTTTGAAAGGGCATTTTGAAACTGTTGAAAAATATTTGGGTTGAACCTATTTGAATTACTTTTGATGCTAGGGTTTTAACATCCCCATTCAAATTTCCATGGAAGTTAAACATGATGCAAACAAGATGCAAACACTAGGCAGCACCATAAGATAGGGATGTGACAACATCTCTTTGATCTGAAGAAATACACTAAGAGATCAACAGCATGGTACGAGAGTGGTCACATGTCTGTTGACTGGGACTAAACTGGGGTCACACGATTTTATTTTATTTTGGTACTGTCTGATCTACGCCGGATGGCTTGATGGCCATCTTGTGCTTCCAAGATGACACTGTTACGAATCTTCCCCGAAGAGCCAGCGACCAAGGGCAGAGCAGCTTGCCTCCATCGTCCGTGGCCCCGGCCAAAACCCCGCTCCCCGCCCCACCGTATTGTCGTGGTTGCGCCGCCCCCGGGCCAATCCACGAAGACTCCTCGTCATCCAGATCCAGCGGCGGCAGTACCTTGAACCCACGCAACTCTAAGATAGCCATCTAAGCGCTGCTTCCGCGGCGAACTTGCGGCCCCGCACCCTTGCGTACACCAGCCAACCGGTAGCCTAGGAGCTCCGCCGCCTCGAGGGGTGCTGCTTCCCATTGGGAATCGATTGGCCCAGAATAAAAATTCAGACAACTGACGCCTAAATAAAGTGATTTGAGATGAGGGTGCGACCTATCTGGCGGCATGGTGAAGTAGGCAGGTCCAGCTGCCGAGTCAGTGAGGCCGGCGCGGTTGCGATGACCACCGGTGGCAGGAAAACAACGATGTCGCGACGGTCGACGGCTACGGGGAAGCAGCACCGGGACTCTAGACAGATCCAAAGTTGGAGCCGCTCCAGCGCCATGAACAACGGCGAGGGTGAATCGGCTCCGGTATGGTTCACGCGGCCGTCGTCGAGGCAGCTCCAGCAGCACAGAGTAAGAAGCACACGGCCCAGTGCACGATGGAAAATGGACAGCATCTCCGGCATTAGGGAGGAGGGTGGCTGTGAAATTGGTGCGGTGGGGGCGCCATGGAGGAGGGGCTGAGGTTTTGCGGCTCGGGAGAAGGGAGCTTCCGGGGAGAAGGTGATTTGGCGCCCACGAGGAATGAATGGAGGGGGAATTGGGAGGGGAGTGGAACCATGTTTTACGGACACATTTGTCTGAAATGTGAGGGGGAGTTACAGTTCTACCCCTGCCTTTAGGCTTCTCGGCTTAGGTCTGTGTACTGAGGGTCGGGGATAGTAGAGTAACTTTGCTTCTCCCCAAATAGTGGGCGGGAGCGATTTCGCGCGAGGAGGGCGTGTTTTGAAATATAGTGGGCGCGAGCGATTTCGGGCGAGGAGAGCGTGTTTTGAAATAGTGGGCGCGAGCTATTTCGGGCGAGGAGAGCGTGTTTTGCCGACCATGGTTTATGAATTAATCGGCACATGTCATTTCGACTGAGGAGAAGGCGCGCTTGGATGATGCAAAGAACCTACCCTCGATGCACAATGGGCCAATTAATGTGTCTCCCACATAGGACGGTAATTTTGCATCTCCCATTTATTTGATCGGGCGAATTCCACCGAGAAGTGGATGTTTAATGGTTCGCTCAAAATTTGGGAGAACGAGCATCCACGTCTACCTTACCATGTAGATTCAAATCAAATTTAGAAATATTAGCTTGCCACTTCTTTTTTAGATGGAGAGATGATGCTCGGGAGTAATGTGTTTTTACTTGTTCGCTGCTAGTGATTTACTATATGAAAAATAGTTGACCCACTCAAAAACGGGAATCAAACCCAAAATGAAATATCTCGATTCAATGAAATAGCTCGTTCACCAGGTCAAAATAGTGAACTAAATCCAAAATTGAACACCTCAATCGAATAGCATGTTGTATAGTATTATAGTACTCCATGAACATGTTGAAAGTCAAATTAATGAACTTGTTTGATATACGCATATATCCGTTCATGTGTGGATTGCAGACAACATGTTCTCCAATTTAAATATTTGACTGCAAGTTTATATTGAAACATTGGTTATATCAGCCTTTGATGCATAAAATGCGACCTCCCCCTCTCCCGGACTCCTGCTCTCTCTCTCTCTCTCTCTCTCTCTCTCGCTGACAATCTTCAATTCTGTCGCACGCATCCAACACACAAACCTTGTTGGTCCTCTCTCTTTCTCTCCATCTCTCTCCCTCTTTGTGTGTGTACGTGGGGGGTGGGGGGTCTTTCTAGTTCGCATGCATATATACTCCATCTATAGGTCTCTCTCACACACTATGTACGATTCTCTAGTCCAAGCTAGATATCTTGGGTGCACTCATTGTACGCACACAAATTCCTTGGCTTGTTGCCCGTAACTCTGGGTCACACATACACATGCATATCTCACTCGCACTCGATAGGCCCATCTAAAACTCTATCTCTCTCCCTCGTTCTCTCTCCATCTCACACGCACGCACACACACACAATCTCATGCCTAGCTAGCCAAGTATGATGGTCTCTCACTCAATTGTAGGCACACACAGTCCCCCCTATATGTATATGACAAGCTAATCTTAGTCTCCATCACAAACATGTGCATGGTCTATCTCGATTTCTCTCGGGGCATCTTTCTATCGCGCACGCACCTCCCTGGATCTCCCACCAATATAGTCCCCTCACGATCTCGAGGGGGTCTCTCTATCACAAACACACCCTCTCGCCCTCCCCATGCGTCCATGTTCTCCATGTGTCCCTCTCGACCTTTGTTCCTTGTTGGCCAGACCTCTATTGGGCATGTGCTATAGGGGTGTCTCTCTCCATTGCAAACAATCACACACTAGCTATCTTCGTGTATCTCCTCACCTCCCTTTTCTATCTCGGAGATGCATGCGTGATATGTTCGCCTAAGAAACAAAAAAACACACTCTCTCTAATTTATCGTTTGTTTTCACTTTCTCTTTCACACACATACTCTTTTTGCACACTTACTCATTCTCCTTCACACGCACTTGATCACTCTCGACTTAGGCACTCTCCTCGGTCCATAGCATATTGATTTATTGAAAAGTCAAACATCACAAAGTTTGACCATGTATGTGGAGAAAAACAATTACATCTGGAACGGCAAACATATACCATTAGATTCACCATGAGATGTAGTTTGGTATGATGTATCTTTGGTATTGAAGGTATAAATAACACTTGTGTAAACCTGATCAAAGTTTCCAAAGTTTGACTTCTAAAAAAATTACATGCACTGCATTATCGAGCGAATGGAATATCTCTTCCCCCTCTTAGCTATCTAACGCACCACTCAGCAGTATCGGGGCTCCTCAATCTCTCTCAAACTTTATATCTCCCTGGTTCACACATACACATGTCTCGCTCGCGCTATACATATAGACCCATCCAACACTCTCCGCCCTTGTTCTCTCTCTATGTGACACGCACCCCCCTAATAAGTACCATAATCCCTCACTCCATCATAGGCGCAAGAACTCCCCCCCTAAGTATGATTATCTCACACTAGCCATCAGGAACACACATATTGTCTCCTTCCATCCATACGTCTATCTTGATATCTCTCGGGGTATATTTTATCGCGCCCACACCTTGTCACTCAATCTCCCACCCATGTAGTCCCATCACGATCTCCAGGGGATCTTTCTATGACAAACATACACTCTCTCCTCCCCATGTCTGCATTTTCTCCGTACGTCTCTCTCGACCTCTCTCCCTTGTTTGTCAGACCCCTCTTGGCCACGTGCTAGGGGTCTTGCTCTCTCGGTTGCAAACAACCACACACTATCTCCTCACCTTGCTTCCGTTGTCGAAGACGCATGTGTGATATGTTTGCATAAGACACGCACGTTTTTTCTCGACTTTCATCGAGTGTTGTCCATGTATCTTTCACACACGCACACACACTTTTTTCACTCACTCTTTCTATTTCTCTCTCTCTCTCTCTAGTTAGGGACTCTCTCACGTCCATAAGCATATGGATGTTTTGAAAAGTCAAACCTCAGAAAAGTTTGACCAGGTATATCTGGAGAAAAACATTTACATCTGGAAAGATCATTAGATTCATCACAACATGTACTTACTTCATACTATCATTTATCTTTGGTACTGTAGATATAAGTAATTTCTTTATAAACTTGGTCAAAGTTTCAAAAGTTTGGCTTTTCAAAAAAAGTTGGAACTACATTATCGAACGGAGGGAGTAGCTCTTTCTCTCTCTCTCTGCTATCTCTCACGGGCCTCCCCTCTCACACGAACACTCTATACCGATGGATTATACGCTCACTGTGTCAGCATATATCTCTGTATATTGTTTAGTTGACCAGTCAACTAGTCCACATGTTGCCTTGTCAGCTCGTGTTCTGTATCTTCGTGTGCTAGCCCATGTGGCAGTGGGTGAAAATAAGTAAACTAGAGGCCCATCTGACACGCAGTGAAGTAAACAAAGTTGAAACCACTCAGGGTAGCACCCCGCATGCTAGTAAATTGAGGGTGCATTGAGGACACACTTCTCCACGTGGAGGACGCACTCGCGCACAATTCACCACTGCGCGGCAGCATGCACAGGAGGACGCACTCGCGCACCCAACACACAACACACACCAGCACATGTGTACACCAGCGTCGCCGCCGGTTGAGATGGACGGCGAGGCAGCCAACAAGCGGAGGCGGCTTGAGCAAAAACCTCATCCGGCGAGCCTGGACTTCATCAGCAGCCTCCCCGACGACATGCTACTCGTCATCATCGGCCTCCTCCCCACCAAATCTGCCGTGCGAACCGCCCTGCTCTCCTGGTGGTGGCGCCCCCTCTGGCACCGCGTCCCCCTCAACCTTACCGTCGACACCAGCCTCAGCGATGGGGATTGCAAATGCATGGCCGCAGTCTCCAAGATCCTTTCATTGCACCTTGGGCCAGCCAGACGCCTTGACATCCGCATGTTCAGTACCAACTGCAAGGTACAACCCAAGTTCAACTCGATGAGCTCAGCTTTGAAGCTGGACGATGTCGCTCTCTGCCGCCGTCCGCGCTCTGCCTCGCGCCAATGTTGCACCGCGCCGGCTCCAGCTCCTGCTATCTTCCCTAAATTAATGTCGCGCCCGCCCTTCTTCTCCCTCAACTTCAAGCAGCTCGACCTCTTCGACGTTGTCATCTTGAAGAAGGCCATGGAGCACCTGCTCCGCAGCTCTACTACGCTCGAGTACCTTCGTCTTGAGCAGATCCACGGGTTCATTAGCCTCCACATATCCTCGACGAATCTCCTATGGATTTATGTGTCTTGTTGGCCCCACAACAAGACATCAATTGGGAAGAGATCACTCCAGCTGTTCCACGTTATGGTCATTGAGAATGCGCCTTTTCGTGAGAGATTGCTTGTATCGGATCTAGAAGGTCCAACAAAAATCAGGGTCATTGACGCGCCGAAATTGACAGCGTTGGTGCACTCGTCTGCCAAATTCTCCGAACTCTTTATTGGATCCGCAATCGTTCAGGTACAACACTCATCTTCTTCTCCATCTTCTTGAAATTCACATTTTTAAATTTCTTCTTTATATATTTACGACCGTCTTCTAGAAAATGATTCCCACAAGCTTGACCCAGTCTATGCACACAGTGAAGATCTTGGCAATAAAATCTATTGGCCCCAATCCAGATGAAGTTGTTGGATTCCTAACATGCTTTCCATGCACGGAGAAGCTACTCATTGAGGTGAAACTTCTTTCCTATTAGTAACGGTAATCACAACGTAGCTCAAATTTTTCGTAATTTTCCCAAATTACGATGACAAGTGTAGTGTTCAAAACTGCATCTACGCACTTCACCGAAAGAAATGTTTTTAGTATTTTTTCTCACATGATCACCTGCATCGTTTTGTTGTTGTACTACTATAGTAGCCTAGGCTAGTCATAGTGGAAAGTAACTTAGACTATTCCAGTAACTCCATGGTTACCCTAAGAGCAAGTACTACCTCCGTCCTGGTTTACTGTTCCAATTTTGTAGTATCAAAATTTGACCATAGATTTAACTGAAAAAATGTTAATGCATGTCACTAAGAACTATATCGTTGGATTCGTATTTGAACATAATTTCAAATGGCATAATTTTTAGTGACATGCATTGGCATTTTCTTACGTAAATCTATGGTCAAAATTTTATACTAAATAAGAGGTAGTACAAAAGTGGGCTATAACGGCCCTCCACTATGTAGGGCAAAACACGTGCCAAATTCACTCGTGATGCATTTGGCATCGATACCCCTCCATTTCTCACCTGGTGCCCCAATCTGGATCACCTACTTTGCTCCGGTGCCAAATTAATAACTCACGCAATGAAAAAACACTTGTGTGGGAGAGAGAGAGGACTGAGGCAATAAAAAAACACTTGTTTGGGAGAGTGAGAGGTTGGTGTAGTTGGTTTGATTGATTTGTTTATACATGTGGGTCCGTGTGCACAGTGGTGCCAACTCACTCACATCGCAAGAGCGGTGCCAAAATCTTTTGATTTGACATTGATGCGTATTATGTGGCATACTTTTGTGAAATATGGCATCAGCCACATAGTGGAAGACAACAAATGCCCAAGATCTTCACGTACTCCTAGGTAAATGAGAGGAAAGAGAAAGAGAGAGAGAGAGAGAGAGAGAGAGTGAAAAAAATATCACTAGCCAGCCAACCCTATCGTATGAGCAAATGATATTGGTACCTCTTGATGACACGGCAATCATATACAGGAAGCTGCTCTAATATGTTCTCTTCTTTTGCAGATAAAATAAGACCCAAAAGTGAAAAATGTGCTGCACTATAACAATCTCATCGAATGCCTTGATCTCCATCTTACAGAAATTGATTTGATCGACTACCGAGGCAGCACATATGAGATTAAATTGGCCAGGTTCTTTGTTCTGGAGGCAAGTGTGCTCAAGGTAATGAGGTTTGGCATTCTCTGGCGCAACAATGAATGGCGTACTGATCACCGCAAGCGTCTAAGCCTAAATGACAAAGTCTCCGCAGAAGCTGAATTTGTTTTTGAAACATCAGGTGGCCAGAGACTCGAAAACTTATTTGCCAATTAGTGACTTGTCAGGGCGGTGGATTTTAGTTTGTACGATAATGTTGCATCCACCTAAAGTAACGAAAGTTCTTACGTAAACTTCCTAGTAATTCCCTCTTCATAGGTGCAACATTACTCCTAACAATTTTAATATCAGTTTGAAACTTGTAATATTCCTGTGTCCTATTCCTGCATTTTCAAAATCCTGCGAATCAAACAGGTCCTGAGTTGGTGATGATGTTGTGCCTGCCATCTTTCACCAATAGCCGTTGGATCTAGATCTGACGCATACAAACCAAACTTCTCCAGTTTTGCAAAAAGATGCCCGCACTTGTTCCCTATTTACAAACAACTCCTTGTCTCTCACAATCAGCCATATCTCCTCCCCACCACATCTAGAAGGCCATGGAAAAATCTGGCGCGGTAGCCGCTGCCGGCGCTGTCCACCCCCCAATCTTGTTGTTCTGTGCAATGCATGGGCAACTACACACGGGAAATTATTGAAGGAAATATGCCCTAGAGGCAATAATAAAGTTATTATTTATTTCCTTATATATCATGATAAAAGTTTATTATTCATGCTAGAATTGTATTAACCGGAAACATAATACATGTGTGAATACATAGACAAACAGAGTGTCACTAGTATGCCTCTACTAGACTAGCTTGTTAATCAAAGATGGTTATGTTTCCTAACCATGGACAAAGAGTTGTCATTTGATTAATAGGATCACATCATTAGATGAATGATCTGATTGACATGACCCATTCCATTAGCTTAGCACCCAATCGTTTAGTATGTTGCTATTGCTTTCTTCATGACTTATACATGTTCCTATGACTATGAGATTATGCAACTCCCGTTTGCCGGAGGAACACTTTGTGTGCTACCAAATGTCACAACGTAACTGGGTGATTATAAAGGTGCTCTACAGGTGTCTCCAAAGGTACATGTTGGGTTGGCGTATTTCGAGATTAGGATTTGTCACTCCGATTGTCGGAGAGGTATCTCTGGGCCCTCTCGGTAATACACATCACATAAGCCTTGCAAGCATTGCAACTAATGAGTTAGTTGTGAGATGATGTATTACGGAACGAGTAAAGAGACTTGTCGGTAACGAGATTGAACTAGGTATGGGATACCGACGATCGAATCTCGGACAAGTAACATGCCGATGACAAAGGGAACAACGTATGTTGTTAAGCGGTCTGACCGAAAAAAGATCTTCGTAGAATATGTAGGAGCCAATATGAGCATGCAGGTTCCGCTATTGGTTATTGACCGGAGACGTGTCTCGGTCATGTCTACATTGTTCTCGAACCCGTAGGGTCCGCACGCTTAAGGTTTCGATGACAGTTATATTATGAGTTTATGAGTTTTGATGTACCGAAGTTAGTTCAGAGTCCCGGATGTGATCACGGACATGACGAGAAGTCTCGAAATGGTCGAGACATAAAGATTGATATATTGGACGGCTATATTCGGACACCGGAAGTGTTCCGGGGAAGTATCGGATAAAACCGGAGCACCGGGGGGTTACCGGAACCCCCCGAGGGGTTAATGGGCCTCATGGGCCTAAAGTGGAGAAGAGGAGGGGCTGCCAGGGCAGGCCGTGCGCCCCCTCTCCCCCTAGTCCAAATTGGACAAGGAGGGAGGGGCGGTGCCCCCCCTTTTTCCTTCTCTCCTTCCCCCTCTCCTACTTGGACAAGGAAAGGAAGGGGAGTCCTACTCCTAGTAGGAGTAGGACTCCTCCTGCGCGCCTCCTACTAGGGCCGGCCGCACCCCCCCACCCCTTGGATCCTTTATATACGGAGGCAAGGGGCACCCCTAGACACACAAGTTGATCCACGTGATCATATTCTTAGCCGTGTGCGGTGCCCCCTTCCACCATAGTCCTCGATAATATTGTAACGGTGCTTAGGCGAAGCCCTGTGACGGTAGTACATCAAGATCGTCACCACGCCGTCGTGCTGACGGAACTCTTCCCCAACACTTTGCTGGATCGGAGTCCGGGGATCGTCATCGAGCCGAACGTGTGCTAGAACTCGGAGGTGCCGTAGTTTTGGTGCTTGATCGGTCGGGCCGTGAAGACGTACGACTACATCAACCAAGTTAACGCTTTCGTTGTCGATCTACAAGGGTACGTAGATCATACTCTCCCCTCTCATTGCTATGCATCACCATGATCTTGCGTGTGCGTAGGAAATTTTTTGAAATTACTACGTTCCCCTATAGTGGTATCAGAGCCTAGGTTTTATATGTTGATGTTATATGCACGAGTAGAACACAAGTGAGTTGTGGGCGATATAAGTCATACTGCTTACCAGCATGTCATACTTTGGTTCGGCGGTATTGTTGGACGAAGCGGCCCGGACCGACATTACGCGTACGCTTACGCGAGACTGGTTCTCCCGACGTGCTTTGCACGTAGGTGGCTTGCGGGTGACAGTTTCTCCAACTTTAGTTGAACCGAGTGTGGCTACGCCCGGTCCTTGCGAAGGTTAAAACGGCACCAACTTGACAAACTATCGTTGTGGTTTTGATGCGTTGGTAAGATTGGTTCTTGCTTAAGCCCGTAGCAGCCACGTAAAACTTGCAACAACAAAGTAGAGGACGTCTAACTTGTTTTTGCCGGGCGTGTTGTGATGTGATATGGTCAAGACATGATGCTAAATTTTATTGTATGAGATGATCATGTTTTGTAACCGAGTTATCGGCAACCGGCAGGAGCCATATGGTTGTCGCTTTATTGTATGCAATGCAATTGCCCTGTAATGCTTTACTTTATCACTAAGCGGTAGCGATAGTCGTAGAAGCATAAGATTGGCGAGACGACAACGATGCTACGATGGAGATCAAGGTGTCGCGCCGGTGACGATGGTGATCACGACGGTGCTTCAAGGATGGAGATCACAAGCACAAGATGATGGCCATATCATATCACTTATATTGATTGCATGTGATGTTTATCTTTTATGCATCTTATCTTGCTTTGATTGACGGTAGCATTATAAGATGATCTCTCACTAAATTTCAAGATAAAAGTGTTCTCCCTGAGTATGCACCGTTGCCAAAGTTCGTCGTGCCCAGACACCACGTGATGATCGGGTGTGATAAGCTCTACGTCCATCTACAACGGGTGCAAGCCAGTTTTGCACACGCAGAATACTCAGGTTAAACTTGACGAGCCTAGCATATGCAGATATGGCCTCGGAACACTAAGATCGAAAGATCGAGCGTGAATCATATAGTAGATATGATCAACATAGCGATGTTCACCATTGAAAACTACTCCATTTCACGTGATGATCGGTTATGGTTTAGTTGATTTGGATCACGTGATCACTTAGATGATTAGAGGGATGTCTATCTAAGTGGGAGTTCTTGAGTAATATGATTAATTGAACTTAAATTTATCATGAACTTAGTCCTTGATAGTATCTTGCTTGTTTATGTTAATTGTAGATAAATGGCCCGTGCTGTTGTTCCGTTAAATTTTAATGTGTTCCTTGAGAAAGCAAAGTTGAAAGATGATGGTAGCAATTACACGGACTGGGTCCGTAACTTGAGGATTATCCTCATTGCTGCACAGAAGAATTACGTCCTGGAAGCACCGCTGGTTGCCAGGCCTGCTGCTGGAGCAGCACCAGATGTTATGAACGTCTGGCAGAGCAAAGCTGATGACTACTCGATAGTTCAGTGTGCCATGCTTTACGGCTTAGAATCGGGACTTCAACGATGTTTTGAACGTCATGGAGCATATGAGATGTTCTAGGAGTTGAAGTTAATATTTCAAGCAAATGCCCGGATTGAGAGATATGAAGTCTCCAATAAGTTCTATAGCTGCAAGATGGAGGAGAACAGTTCTGTCAGTGAGCATATACTCAAAATGTCTGGGTATAATAATCACTTGATTCAGATGGGAGTTAATCTTCCAGATGATTGCGTCATTGACAGAATTCTCCAATCACTGCCACCAAGCTACAAGAGCTTTGTGATGAACTATAATATGCAAGGGATGAATAAGACTATTCCCGAGCTCTTCGCAATGCTAAAAGCTGCGGAGGTAGAAATCAAGAAGGAGCATCAAGTGTTGATGGTCAACAAGACCACTAGTTTCAAGAGAAAGGGAAAAGGGAAGAAGAAGGGGAACTTCAAGAAGAAAAGCAAGCAAGTTGCTGATCAGGAGAAGAAACCCAAGTCTGGACCTAAGCCTGAAACTGAGTGCTTCTACTGCAAGCAGACTGGTCACTGGAAGCGGAACTGCCCCAAGTATTTGGCGGATAAGAAGGATGGCAAGGTGAACAAAGGTATATGTGATATACATGTTATTGATGTGTACCTTACTAGAGCTCGCAGTAGCACCTGGGTATTTGATACTGGTTCTGTTGCTAATATTTGCAACTTGAAACAGGGACTACAAATTAAGCGAACACTGGCAAAGGACGAGGTGACGATGCGCGTGGGAAATGGTTCTAAAGTCGATGTGATCGCGGTCGGCACGCTACCTCTACATCTACCTTCGGGATTAGTATTAGACCTAAATAATTGTTATTTGGTGCCAGCGTTGAGCATGAACATTATATCTGGATCTTGTTTAATGCGAGACGGTTATTCATTTAAATCATAGAATAATGGTTGTTCTATTTATATGAGTAATATCTTTTATGTTCATGCACCTTTGAAGAGTGGTCTATTTTTTATGAATATCGATAGTAGTAACACACATATTCATAATGTTGAAGCCAAAAGATGCAGAGTTGATAATGATCGTGCAACTTATTTGTGGCACTGCCGTTTAGGTCATATCGGTGTAAAGCGCATGAAGAAACTCCATACCGATGGACTTTTGGAACCTCTTGATTATGAATCACTTGGTACTTGCGAACCGTGCCTTATGGGCAAGATGACTAAAACACCGTTCTCCGGTACAATGGAGAGAGCAACAGATTTGTTGGAAATCATACATACAGATGTATGTGGTCTGATGAATGTTGAGGCTCGTGACGGATATCGTTATTTTCTCACCTTCACAGATGATTTAAGCAGATATGGGTATATCTACTTAATGAAGCATAAGTCTGAAACATTTGAAAAGTTCAAAGAATTTTAGAGTGAAGTTGAAAATCATCATAACAAGAAAGTAAAGTTTCTGCGATCTGATCGTGGAGGAGAATATTTGAGTTACGAGTTTGGTCTACATCTGAAACAATGCAGAATAGTTTCGCAACTCACGCCACCCGGAACACCTCAGCGCAATGGTGTGTCCGAATGTTGTAATTGTACTTTACTTGATATGGTGCGATCTATGATGTCTCTTACAAATTTACCGCTATCATTTTGGGGTTATGCTTTAGGGACGGCCACATTCACGTTAAATAGGGCACCATCAAAATCCGTTGAGACAACACCTTATGAACTATGGTTTGGCAAGAAACCAAAGTTGTCGTTTCTTAAAGTTTGGGGCTGCGATGCTTATGTTAAAAAGCTTCAACCTGATAAGCTCGAACCCAAATCGGAGAAATGTGTCTTCATAAGATACCCAAAGGAGACTGTTGGGTACACCTTCTATCACATATCCGAAGGCAAGACATTCGTTGCTAAAAATGGATCCTTTCTAGAGAAGGAGTTTCTCTCGAAAGAAGTGAGTGGGAGGAAAGTAGAACTTGACGAGGTAACTGTACCTGCTCCCTTATTGGAAAGTAGTACATCACAGAAACTTGTTTCTGCGACACCTACACCAATTAGTGAGGAAGCTAATGATAATGATCATGAAACTTCAGAACAAGATACTACTGAACCCCGTAGATCAACCAGAGTAAGATCCGCGCCAGAGTGGTACAGAAATCCTGTTCTGGAAGTCATGCTACTAGATCATGATGAACCTACGAAGTATGAAGAAGCGATGGTGAGCCCAGATTCCGAAAAATGGCTTGAAGCCATGAAATCTGAGATGGGATCCATGTATGAGAACAAAGTATGGACTTTGGTTTACTTGCCCGATGATCGGCAAGCAATTGAGAATAAATGGATCTTCAAGAAGAAGACTGATGCTGACGGTAATATTACTGTCTACAAAGCTCGACTTGTCGCAAAAGGTTTTCGACAAGTTCAAGGGGTTGACTACAATGAGACCTTCTCACCCGTAGCGATTCTTAAGTCTGTCCGAATCATGTTAGCAATTGCCGCATTTTATGATTATGAAATTTGGCAGATGGATGTCAAAACTGCATTCCTGAATGGATTTCTGGAAGAAGAGTTGTATATGATGCAACCGGAAGGTTTTGTCGATCCAAAGGGAGCTAACAAAGAGTGCAAGCTCCAGCGATCCATTTATGGACTGGTGCAAGCCTCTCGGAGTTGGAATAAACGCTTTGATAGTGTGATCAAAGCATTTGGTTTTATACAGACCTTTGGAGAAGCCTGTATTTACAAGAAAGTGAGTGGGAGCTCTGTAGCAGTTCTGATATTATATGTGGATGACATATTACTGATTGGAAATGATATAGAATTTCTGGATAGCATAAAGGGATACTTGAATAAGAGTTTTTCAATGAAAGACCTCGGTGAAGCTGCTTACATATTAGGCATAAAGATCTATAGAGATAGATCAAGACGCTTAATTGGACTTTCACAAAGCACATACCTTGACAAGATTTTGAAGAAGTTCAAAATGGATCAAGCAAAGAAAGGGTTCTTGCCTGTGTTACAAGGTGTGAAGTTGAGTCAGACTCAATGCCCGACCACTGCAGAAGATAGAGAGAAAATGAAAGATGTTCCCTATGCGTCAGCCATAGGCTCTATCATGTATGCAATGCTGTGTACCAGACCTGATGTGTGCCTTGCTATAAGTCTAGCAGGGAGGTACCAAAGTAATCCAGGAGTGGATCACTAGACAGCGGTCAAGGACATCCTGAAATACCTGAAAAGGACTAAGGATATGTTTCTCGTATATGGAGGTGACAAAGAGCTCATCGTAAACGGTTACATTGATGCAAGCTTTGACACTGATCCAGACGATTCTAAATCGCAAACCGGATACGTGTTTACATTAAACGAGCTGTCAGTTGGTGCAGTTCTAAATAGAGCGTCGTGGCGGGATCTACGTGTGAAGCGGAATACATAGCTGCTTCGGAAGCAGCGAATGAAGGAGTCTGGATGAAGGAGTTCATATCCGATCTAGGTGTCATACCTAGTGCATTGGGTCCAATGAAAATCTTTTGTGACAATACTGGTGCAATTGCCTTGGCAAAGGAATCCAGATTTCACAAGAGAACCAATCACATCAAGAGATGCTTCAATTCCATCCGGGATCTAGTCCAGGTGGGAGACATAGAGATTTGCAAGATACATACGGATCTGAATGTAGCAGACCCGTTGACTAAGCCTCTTCCACGAGCAAAACATGATCAGCACCAAGGCTCCATGGGTGTTAGAATCATTACTGTGTAATCTAGATTATTGACTCTAGTGCAAGTGGGAGACTGAAGGAAATATTCCCTAGAGGCAATAATAAAGTTATTGTTTATTTCCTTATATATCATGATAAAAGTTTATTATTCATCCTAGAATTGTATTAACCGGAAACATAATACATGTGTGAATACATAGACAAACAGAGTGTCACTAGTATGCCTCTACTAGACTAGCTTGTTAATCAAAGATGGTTATGTTTCCTAACCATGGACAAAGAGTTGTCATTTGATTAACAGGATCACATCATTAGATGAATGATCTGATTGACATGACCCATTCCATTAGCTTAGCACCCGATCGTTTAGTATGTTGCTATTGCTTTCTTCATGACTTATACATGTTCCTATGACTATGAGATTATGCAACTCCTGTTTGCCGGAGGAACACTTTGTGTGCTACCAAACGTCACAACATAACTGGGTGATTATAAAGGTGCTCTACAGGTGTCTCCAAAGGTACATGTTGGGTTGGCGTATTTTGAGATTAGGATTTGTCACTCCGATTGTCGGAGAGGTATCTCTGGGCCCTCTCGGTAATACACATCACATAAGCCTTGCAAGCATTGCAACTAATGAGTTAGTTGTGAGATGATGTATTACGGAACGAGTAAAGAGACTTGCCGGTAACGAGATTGAACTAGGTATGAGATACCAACGATCGAATCTCGGACAAGTAACATACCGATGACAAAGGGAACAACGTATGTTGTTATGCGGTCTGACCGAAAAAAGATCTTCGTAGAATATGTAGGAGCCAATATGAGCATCCAGGTTCCGCTATTGGTTATTGACCGGAGACGTGTCTCGGTCATGTCTACATTGTTCTCGAACCCGTAGGGTCCGCACGCTTAAGGTTTCGATGACAGTTATATTATGAGTTTATGAGTTTTGATGTACCGAAGTTAGTTCAGAGTCCCGGATGTGATCACAGACATGACGAGAAGTCTCGAAATGGTTGAGACATAAAGATTGATATATTGGACGGCTATATTCGGACACCGGAAGTGTTCCGGGGAAATTTCGGATAAAACCGGAGCACCGGGGGGTTACCGGAACCCCCCGGGGGGTTAATGGGCCTCATGGGCCTAAAGTGGAGAAGAGGAGGGGCTGCCAGGGCAGGCCGTGTGCCCCCTCTCCCCCTAGTCCGAATTGGACAAGGAGGGAGGGGCGGCGCCCCCCTTTTTCCTTCTCTCCTTCCCCCTCTCCTACTTGGACAAGGAAAGGGAGGGGAGTCCTACTCCCGGTAGGAGTAGGACTCCTCCTGCGCGCCTCCTACTAGGGCCGGCGCACCCCCCCCCTTGGAAACTTAATATACGGAGGCAAGGGGCACCCCTAGACACACAAGTTGATCCACATGATCATATTCAAGCCAAAGTGTTATATACGACTGCATGTGATGCTTGGTAGTCTCAAGTCATTGAAAGCATGCACGAGCACGTCGGGGGCGCAACTTCATTGACTTACTGCACCTGCCTTTGGGTGTATGACACGTGGGCCCAACGGGTGGCTGTCCAACCTGTCATACAGCCAAAGGCAGGTGTAGTAGAGGGGCGAGGAGTAGATGGCCAACACGCACATTCAACGCAGTCTGCACTTCTCATATAAAGGCTCCCGCCAGTCCAATCTATGAAATCCTACGCACCTACGCACCCAAGGGCAAGAGTGATCACTCCAATCGCAAGATCAGTTGACTAGAAGCTAGACCCAAGGAGGCGATGAGCGCGAGCATCAGCCGGCTATGCCAGATGGTCCACGACGCCGACCTGCGGCCCGACACCGAGGAACATCTCCAGGTAGTGCTTGAGGCCGCCAGGGCAAGGGGCCGCTTGGACGACAACTTTGTCTCCTTGTTCGACGAGGTCCTCGTCGGCTTCCTCGACAAGTTCACCGTTGTCAAGAAGCTCGCGGACGACCTTGACATACGCCTCCAGCCCATGCGCCCAGGCTCTACGATGCCTGCCACCCTCAACGGCCTCTATGGTGACAACCTCTTCGACGCACTGGTGGCCCTGCAACCGCCAGCCGTCGCGCCGGAGAATGTCCACCTCGAGGTCGCGCTCGCCGCGCAGCGCCTGGCGCAGCAAGACACCATCGACATAATCACCCACGTCTATGCACAAATCGTCCACAAGGACTACTACATGCAAGAGGAGGACGATAGGACGCTAGCCTTCTTGGACCGCAGGGCAACCTTGGACGGCATTGTTCAGAAGCACGTTGAGCTTGCCGCCAACGCTGCTGCTCCTCACACGTCGGTTGGTGACCCGGTGCACTAGGGCGTGAGGATGTCGTCGATGGATCCGTATGTATCTTTATCTTTCCATCAAATCCATGTAGTAGTATATGGTACTACTAGTAATTATCTTACCTTCTGCATCAACTTAATAATTTTCCTACGTACTCCATGCATAAACCGCGCCAGAACCAAACTTCTCATTACTCTAGGGAAAATCGTTATTTCTATCTATCGGTCGCGCCATGCAGCAGAACCAAAATTTACAAGTTACAAGTTCAAAAGGAAAAGCCTGCCGTGTTCGCGTCGCACTCCCACACGGTTGGTTTGGCACGCCGCTCAAGGGGGAATGCGTGCTGTGTTGCATTTTCACTTACAAGTGGGACCGCATTTGAGCAAACCGACTATCGGCGAACCCCCACCCCGCCCACCACGCGATGGCTGAGAAAACAGGAGGGAGAAGAGATGGTTGTAGCACGGACTCCAAGAAAATTGGTGTCGGATGGGACTCGTGTGTGTGGCGTGTGTCGTACTACTAGACATGAATGCTAGTTATGGCCCATTCTACCCCACTATATCGAGGTGCTGGTTACGAAGAACAAATTTCCTGGAGTCCGTGCTCAGCCCTCCTCTATCTCTCTTCTCAGCCAGCCAGCAGACGCGCGGAGCCCATCGTCTGTTTGCTCATATGCGGTCCCACATGTCAGTGAAAACGCTAGAGGACCCACTGAACCTGCACATCTTTCACCTCAACGTGCTGGTGATGAAAAAAAATCCAATAAAGATCTTCGGTGGCTGCTTTAGGAGTTACTCAAGAGTAGTAAGATTCTATTTACAGTTTAACCCAAGATGCACATCACGTGGCTTCAAGTACCACTCTATTTTCTTGCATGACACGACCTGGATGCTGGATGTCCCACGTGTCGGCAAAAGGAGGAAGAACTTGACCAAATCTTCGGTTGTGCTCTCGGATTAGACTAGTTGTGCCAACTTAAAATTTTATTGTGTAGAATGGATGCAAGTTTTGGTATTGGGAAGAAGAGTACAACAATATATTGATAGAGCGCAATTTATTAGATGTTCTAGCACTTTTAGCTAGCAGAGGCTAGAGATGAGAGTAGTGCACTTGTTGATAGAATAGAGGCTAGACACATCTACTTCTTTACACTCGAAGAAGAAAGAAGCACGCAGGATCGAGCCTCCGCAGATCAACAATGAATGCATCAAGAAGGCATTATTCCAACTTACAGGAGTAGTTATGGAAGTTGGATATCTTCTAAAATGTATTCTTGTGGTTCTTGTTTTTCTAGTCAAAATTTTGGTGATGTATTTCCATGTACCAAAAAATCAATGATGAAAAAAAGATATGTGTTTGCAAAGAAAAATGTACACCGCCGGGATGCGTCCGCGCGTTCGGTGCACGACCACCGCATCTGTGAAATGGCCCGGACACGACCCCATTGCCCTACCCAAACGGACAGAATCCGGGCAAAACAGAGGTCCGTTTGGGGTCGTGCGTTGGAGCTGGCCTTACAAGTGGGACCGCAGTTGAGGAAACCGACTATCGGCAAACCCCCACCTCGCCCGCCGTGCGATGGCTGAGTTAGAGAAACGATGAGGTTGAAGAGATTGTTGTAGGACGGACTCCAACAAATATGGTGTCAGATTGAAGTCGTGCTGGTGGCGTGTGCTGTACTCCTGGAACCCATGCCACCCTACTACTCCTACTACTTATAGTAGTAGTATCGAGGATTCGAGGTGCTGGTTACGTATAGCGAACACATTAACATATGGCCCACCTCACACTGTGGCCAAATTTCCTGGAGTCTGTGCTAGGTTAAAAAGTGTTCTTTGTGAGGATGGGTGGCTGGTCTCAAGTTTAAAACTTGTTGCATTACATACGTAGACGTAGAGATAGTGCAGCATGTGAAGCTAGTACAAATAGTGTACTATTGTTGATTGGCCTCATCCGATAACCTGTTGTAATGCACGTACAATTATGTATTTGGAAAATATTTTTTTTCCTCGTCGCAACACCCACTCAGAGAAGCGACTCAAAAGCCATTCATAAATTTAGTAAGTTTATCACAGGCATATCATTTTATTACATACAACAGGTCATCAACCCACAACGACAAGGAGGATACATTATAAATACTAAAGTTTTCATCACACAACAAATAACAAGCAATGAAATGAACTTCAACTCAAACAATCCTCGGCGTTGGAAACGCTTGCTTTGAACCACCAGTGATTCTCTGGGAATGGCCAGCTATTGTCAATCTCGAGACCAACGCAGGACTGATCATCCAGGCTGAAGCGACCTACTATATCACGGCCAGGGTTCAGAACCACCGCAATGTCTGACATATAGATACAGTTGCTTCTCATAAATGGTAGTAACGTTGTGTCAACAACAGTTGGATCGCCTTTCACCATCATTGGATAATTTTGTCCAAGGAAGAGCGAGTTTGCTCCAAGACTATCATTACTGTACCAGGGAGAAGGTGTTGGCGCTAGCATAGTAGTATCCATCCCGAATACCATACAACAGGTGTTGGAATAGGTCCGGAGAGTGCGACCATGGGAGACAACACCTGCTTCCTTAGTAGTAACATCAGCAGTGGGCTGTATACAGACAAGAAGGGGTGATCCATCAGAAGTTGCCAGGCGCCACTGATTATATCGGCCCTCCTCGCCTCATCTCCCCCTTGGTTATAAAAATTTTCAAGTACAGGTGGTGGAATGTCCACAGGACGTTGGAAACATAAGAAGAAGGTTAATTAGTAGAGAAGGGAAACTTGCTAACTCGCATGCATGTGGATGAAACAATTATAATTATGGTGGAAGACAAACTTACCGAAACTACGAGGATCCCATGCAAAAATAGTGTCACGAGTGGTGGCAGCAAACACAAGACCCTCGTATTCAATTGCATCACAGTACACATCCGTGTATAGAAACTGATTTTTGAGTAATATCCATCCAGTCAAACCACGAAGGACGACAACAAACTTGTCGAAGATAGCAACAACTTGATAGTTCTTGTAATTCCAAGAGTGGTTGGGAACTCGAGAAATTGCTATCTTCCATAGACGACAGTCACCATGATCATATTTGAACGTACATAGATCATCTGTGTGCTCAACCTCAGGGCACTAGGAGATTTTTGGAAGTGGAATCCGCTGACGAGTGTACACATTCACAAGTTCCCACTCGCAATTGTACCCAATATAAACAACCCAATCTCCATTTGCTCCTGCCCAAGCCTTGCCCTCAAGAGATGGCATCTTAACATCATACGTATCATTATCAAGCTGCATCAACTTGCACAAGGCGAGGCTTCCCTCGTCCCCGCGCCAGTCAGCAGGGTCATGGGGAAGAAGATAGGGGAGATCAAACCGCTCCTGGACCCTTGGGTTCCTTGTAATGATGTTATTAGTTGAGTCGAGAATGTTCTTGAACGAACCTGCCATGCTAGCCTAGGTGATGACATCGCACCGATCAATGAGTTCCCCCACCACGTCATCTTTCAGATTGGGGCAAGAATAACGGGGTCATTTCCGGCTTGTTCCCTCCATGAAGAAGACGATCGAACAATGGCAGAAGGAAGGGTGAAGGCAAACGGAGGAGGGAGGAAGAGCGTGCGGCAGCAGTTCCAAATCGAGAGGGAAAGGCAAAGAGTCGATGGATGGTTGCCAGTTTGACACGGTACACGAAGAGGTGCCCCAGCCTACACGTCCTTTCAGAAATTGTACAAAAGGACTCGCCGTCGTCTCACTGACATGTTGGAATGGGACCACATGTCAACGAAACATGGTGTGTAATTTCTCGTGCAAAATGCTATCTGGCGGCGTTGGCCCGAGGTACCGCATTATTTCTCGACTTTATTTTTTTAATGGCGTGCCGTTCAGTTTTCAAGCACGACTAACTGGTACTGTTTGCAAAAAAAAAAAAATAATCTACTCTACCACTACGCCACCTCTAGTACTAGTAGTATATAGAAGATATATAGGCTGGAGCTTCAGAGCTTTCTTGCTAAGGGCTGCCCACTTGCTTCTCACACTATCACCCTCTCTCCAGATCTGAAAAAGACGGCCTCTCTCTCTCCTCACCCGTGGTCACATATCCGCCGGGGAAGAAAAGGACGTGCAGCGTTGACGCACTCGTCATTGGCGAGCGAGGTCACGCACTGACGACAAGGCCGTCCTCTCAGACCTAGCGCCCACACGGGATGGCCTCCGTCCCCAAGCTCGCTGCCATAGTGCATGCGGAGGACGACGACCACGAGCGAAGCCACTTCCCGCCGACCCTCAAGTATGCTACCTCTTTTCGAACCATACCCTTGTTCTATTGCCCCATCTGCCATGTCGCTGCATGTGGATCTTTTTCCACTCCACCATCTTCCCAATTTTCTATACTCTACTCTGCTGGTCACGCAGATGAAAACCTTAATTTGCACTATTAAAGGAAACCCTACTTCATGCAGACTAATCCATGTCTGGGTTGAATAAGGAAAGGAAGGGAGACTGTACTGTCCAAGAGAGTAGGCATCGAACCCGCATCTAGGTTGAAAAGGGGAAAATTAGTAGCTAAGGAATGAGTCTCGTGTCTCTTGGTTGAAGAAGGGAAGAAAGGCATGACAACACAATAGAGAATGACCAGGTCGATCGGTTTGTTGTCCTCACATAGGAAAAAGGTGGCTAAACATAACAAAAAGGGGACGTAATCCACATATGCTGCCTGGATATTTGTTGCTCTGGGCAACAATACCTCCCTCACCACTCTATGCGTCCATGGAGGTACATCATACTGGTGCGCCCACTGTCCGAATGGGCCTCCCATGCTCTTAGTGTCGCTTTTTTGCTGTTAGTATAACGCCAGCAGTCAAGTCAAGCAATGCTACTGCTAAAGTGATGCCACATTTAACTAATGCGGCACTCAGTCTAATGCCACCGATAAATTTAAGCAATGCCATTTAATGTCACTGGATTATTTTAGGGTTAGCTGTTGATTGTGGATGTATTAATGATTTTTCAGCTAAGGCATTCTAATGCTGTTGCACAGCCAGTATACCAACGATGAAACTTGTTACTACCTTCGGATTTTTGCACTGTTAATGCTTATAGATTACATACCTCACTTTCATGAGATAAGTTAATTTTTTTGTACAGTGTCACCAAAATGCCAAGGCGCTTATGTCATTTTATTTTGGTTAAACTGCACAAAAAATTATGAAGACAAGAGGAAAGGTCAAGAGTGGGCACCTCCTCCTCCGGTTGTTCTCTTGATTCATTCGATCAAGTTTTTAAGTTTGATCGATTATCAAGATTGGGATAGCAATTTTTAAGGTCCCCCCGAGTTCGAAATGATATTTACCTTGGAGGTACATGCTTTGCAATTTTTTATACTGTCATTAGTTAATAATGCTAGTTACCTTCAGATTTTTGTATTTGGTTTAATGCTGATGCACAGCTAGTATACCAATGCTGAAATGTGTTAGATTTACATTTTGTATTGTTAATTCTTATAGAAATCTTCCAGTGCCAGAGTTTATTGAAATTTGTTCAGTAAAACCATTGTACTGTACCCTGCAATAAAATAACTACTCTACTATTGCACTAGCCACTGGATTAGTGTATATTTGTAGTATTCGAAATTTCGAATGGTGTTGCATTAGCATATGGACATAAATAAAGTGTGGCAATCTTTCCTAGATATGTGCTCAAGAAAACTACTACCTATTTTTCTACATACTAGTAGACATTTGGGTACTTTAAACTGAACCGCGAAAACGTCTTATATTAAGGAACAGAGGGTGTAGAGTTCACTCAAATTATCCTGGTAAACCTAGTCACACCTTTGTTAAAATTAATGTTCATTATGTTATCAGAGGAGGTCTGTAAGTTTGTCTCTAATGCTTGTCGACTACATACCTGACATCATGATGTAATGTTAAGTCATTTCCTTTTGTATAGTGTCACTGAATTGTCAAGGCAGTGATGGCATTTTATTTTAGTTGAACTGCACAAAATATGCTTAAAAGAAGAGGAAAGGTCAGGAATCGATCATTCTTTCAGAAAGAACTATATATGCCTTTCTAACACCAGCCTCTGTTGCCTTATTTATTCCTTCAAACAGGTGGTTTGAAACATTCTTGCTACCTTTTCCCATTAAGAAATTGGAATGCTTATATTTGTGAGTCTATGCTTCAACTAGTGCCACTTTTATAGTAATCACACTTCCAATATCTATGCAAATAGGGCTGCTCAATTTTAGTGGAACTGCACAAAAAGTCCAACTGGTTCAACATTAGGAGCATGTTTTCTTCCAAACCTTTATATCCAATTGGTGGCACTATGAGCTGCTCATTAAGAAGGTACATGGTTTGCTACTATATTACTACACTTTTTGTACTGTCATTAGATAGTAATACTAGTGGTTTGCATGTGAATTTATTGGCAGGGTGGACCTACATTGGAGGTGCAGGACATGATTCAATGATTGGATGCTCAATTTCGGTTGTATCGATTTCACCTCTTCCATCACTGCGAACATGGATATCCTTCGTCTGATGAAGAATAGGCGCTATATTTCTGCTCTGAACAAGCAAATTGTAAGTGCATCTAGTGCCACCCCTAGTTGGTTTTGGAGTATTGACGACAAACCTAGTTGAGGGACTAATGTGTTTGTGAGAATTGCAGAATAACACAGGTAGAAGTCCCTCATGATTCGGTTTTACTACCAGAGATGACCCCTAAAAATGTATGAAGATATTGAACTCAAAGGTGGTATATGAAGATATTCACATTGAAGACTATGACAAGAGAAGACACGATATAAAGCCTATGGAGCTCGAAGACTTAGATCTTTCATAGTTCTTTTTCTTTTGTGTTGATTCATAGGAACCAACGTACTGTTAAGTGGGGTCCAAGAGAACCAGTCAGAATGACTGAAGTGATGCCTAAACCAAAAACCTATGTCTTCGAGTGAAGACAATGAGAGCGAATCTTGTCCAGAGTCGGACAAGTCAGCTTTGCTTGTAGCCCAAGTAAAGTTTCCGTGTGAGTTTGAAATCTGACCGTTGGAACACGTGTCAGTTCCTTAGTGACCCAGGGTCATTTTGGACAAATCAGGTCGGGTTGCCAAGTGGCTATAAATAGCCCACCCCCTACAACCATAAATGGTTGGCTACTCAGATTGAAAGCTCGACTTTTGTCGTTTGAGAGCAACCCACCTCGAAGCCTTTGAGAGAGAATTCCTTGCGAGGATAAAGACCTAACCACCAGAGCCAGAGAGAATTGGGCATCACTTAAGTCTTCTTGTCTGTGCGATCTGAAGACTTATTACACTTGAGGACTATGCATCCTCCAGCCGGTTAGGCGTCGCGTTCTGAGCTTCCAAGAGACATTGTGGATTGCCAGTGAACGAAGTCTGTGAAGGTTTGGGAGTATACCTTGAAGACTCACCAGAGTGATTAGGCGAGGTCTATGTGACCTTAGCTCAAGGAGAATACGGTGAGGACTGGGTGTCCTGAGCTGCGTGTTCAGGACTGGGTGTCCGGGACTATGTGTCCCAAGGTTTAAATACCTAGCCGCTCCAACCAGACGTACAGTTGTCACAGCAACTGGAACTGGTTCAACATATCATTGTCTTCAACGAGTCACTGGTTTCATCTTCACTTCACGTTACTTACTGTTACTCCTTGTGAAGTCATTGTATGTTTGCCCTATCATTTGTCTTCACTAAGTGACTGTGTGTTCTGTTTGGCCTCACAATATCTTCCTATCTGATCCTTACTACCTAGCTGCTATTAGTCTTTGTGCTTTCACTTCATTGAATACTTGACTATGGTTTGCCTAGTGTAGGCTACCTTCCGCTGCATGGTAATAGGTCTATTTTTATCGTTTGTCTTCAAAACTCCCATGTTCTGAAGACTTTCATAAAAATCGTCTATTCACCCCCCCTCTAGTCGATATAACGCACTTTTGATTGGTATCAGAGCAAGGTGCTCCCTTGTTCTGTGTGATTCGGTTTAACCACCTGGAGTTTTAGCTATGTCGATTGCAGGGATAATTAAAGTCTCCGCTGCGTGCCCCGTCTTTGATGGAACTGAATATCCCTACTGGAAGAATAAGATGCGTATGCATCTTGAAGCCATTGACGTCGACCTATGGTATGTCGTCGAGAACGGCGTTCCTAAGGCTGGAGAAGGTGTCACTGCTGCTGATGTCAAGAAATTCGTTCAATTGGACTCTACTGCCAAGAATATCATCTGTGGTCATCTGACCAAAGGACAGTATGGCTGTGTGAGTGCTTTGAAGACATCCAAGCTGGTCTGGGACTGGCTCTCCGAGGTCAATGAAGGCATCTCAACCCAGAGAGATCAGAGAATCAGTGTCCTTCGCAACCTCTTCAACCGCTTCAAGCGAAATGACAATGAGAATGTCCAGCACACATTTAACCGACTCACTAACATCACAAATGAGCTTCAAGCCCTTGGCGCCACTGAGATTACCAAACACGAAGTCGTCAAGACACTGCTGAGATCACTTGATAGTTCGTTTGACATCCTGGCCCTGATGATTCAAGAACGTCCTGATTTCAAGACACTCGATCCGTCTGACATACTTGAGAGGCTCAACACACATGAGTTTCAGCTTTCGGAGAAAAGAGATATCTACGGTCCAAACTATGGGCGAACTCGTGCCTTGAAGGCAAAAGATGTCTCCTCATCTGAAGAAGAATCTGACAGCAGTTCTGATGATCCTGAAGACATTGGAAGGGAACTTGCTATGCTTGTCAAGAAGTTCCAAAAATTCACCAAGAAGAAAGGCTTCAGAAAGTCTTCCCGATCAAGTTCAAGGAAAGCTCCTGCTCATGACTACAAGAGGAAAACATGTCACAAGTGCAAGAAACTTGGCCACTTCATCTCTGAGTGTCCACAGTGGGACAATGAGAACAAAAAGAAGAAGAAGAGCAAGGAATATGACTCTGACGACAAGAAGAAGAAGAAGAAATACTCAAAGTCTTCTTCCAAGTCTTCCTCAAAGTCTTCATCACATAAGAAGAGCTCATCTGGCAAGGCACGTGCGTTTGTTGGCAAGGAAATGGATTCAGAGGAGGAGTCTGCTTCTGAGGAGACGGAAGTGGAGTCTGAGGAGGAATCCGACTCAGGCGTCGCAAGTCTGGCTACAGCATACGTTGCCAAGTCCATCTTCAACACTGAAGACAATGACTTCATCACCGACACCGATGCAAATGACAAGGACTACTCTGCTTCTACCTACTGCTTCATGGCATGCGGTGCCAAGGTAAACACACGCACTACTCACTATCAAACATCTAGTGACAATGACTCTAATTGTGGTTCAAAACCTAGCTACAACACACTTGCTAAAATTGCAACTGAACAACAGAAAGCTGTGGAACATATTCAAACACTGTTAGACAGAAGCGATGATCTGTTAGGTGCTGAAATGACTCGATCGGAATCCTTAATTGAAGACATAAAAAATCTTCACGTTAAGTATCAGGAACTTGAAAGTCGTCATGAAACTCTCTCAACAACTCATGAAAAGCTTTCCTATGATTATCTTCAAAGGAAGCAGGATCTTGAGAAATTGAGAGCGGTTCATGAAGATCTTCAAACGGAAAACGAGTCACTTCGCGCAAAACAGATCAGTCCCGCTCAGGAAGAATTTGAACCACCATGTCTTAAATGCATTGAGCGTGATAATGTTACTTCTGTTGCTGAAAGTTCTACTGCTACTGCTGTTGCAATATCTTCAACTGTTGATGTGGTAACTAACCCCTCTGCTGAGGATACCACCGCTATTGCTGATGAGAATGCTAGGTTGAAGACATTGCTTGAAACAGGGATGTACAAAAGTCTTCAAGGGCATCAGACACTATGTGATGTCCTCAAAAAGCAGATTCTGAACCGAAACCCTAGGAAAGAGGGTATTGGGTTCGTAAGGAAAATGAATGCAGATGGCTCTTACTGGAAACCTGAGCAGTACCCCAAAACCATGTGGGTTGCTGCAAAGGAACCTTCAGCAGATCCATCCAATCTAACTGGCTTCACCTGTGCTAACCCCACTATCATCGATGAATCCTTTGATGCAAACTATATACTGTTTAAGAATCAGAATGGTGAAGTGTTTGCCAGGTACATTGGTACTAACTGTAGGAATGGACCGCCTATGAAGAAGATCTGGGTTCCGAAAAGGTGTCTGGAAAATCTTCCTGTGAATGTCTTCATGACACCTCACGTGAAGAAGACAAACCTTAGACCAAAGGCTCCATACGGTCCAAAGGCTTCATACAGATAGAAGACTCACCTGAGTCGCACTAACGCAAATGTTTTGCAGGGAAACCATACTCCGGCATATGAATATGGGAGCGGTTCATCAAACCGCCATGTTCATAAGACCAAGAACTATTCTGCTTATTCTTATGAGTACTATTGTCCGCCTGCAAGACTGTTTGCTAGGGCTTCAAAGCCAAAATTCTCAGATGCTTCACTTAGACTCATTGCTTCTAAGCCGCCCTTGAAGATGTGGGTGGCTAAGAAAGCTTAACTCTCTTTTGCAGGGAAAGGTCTCCAGTAGAAAACCAAAATCGTCTGACGCTATTGCTGGGGACCTTAAACATCTTGTAGGGCGCAAGATCAAATGCCCAAATGGTCTTACTATGTACTTCGTACCTGAATCGCTTGCTACTCTCCCTATTAGTCCTAACTTGGATCTAAGCTTTCATAACCCACTAGTTCGTCAAATGTTTTTGCTTCACAATGCTCTTGGTGAAGCCTATCCCCCTAACTGCATTGTAGGGTATGACACCAGCGTCTTCAGACTGGATTATTGACAGTGGGTGTACAAATCACATGACTGGCAAAAGAAGTCTTCTTATGGACTCAACCTTACGTCCATCCGACAAGAGCCACATCACATTTGCTGACACTGGTAAAAGTAAGGTATAGGGTCTAGGTAGAGTTGCAATCTCAAGGGATCAACACATGGATAAAGTCATGCTTGTTGAATCCCTTGGCTTCAACTTAATGTCTATCTCAATGCTTTGCGATTTGAACATGATCGTAATGTTTGGAAAATATCGTTGCCTTGTACTAATGGAATCTGACAAGTCTCTAGTGTTTGAAGGGTATCGAAAGATGATTTGTACGTGGTAGATTTCTCAGCAGGGCCACAACTTGCAGTATGTCTTCTAGCAAAGGCTTCAGAATGCTGGCTCTGGCATCGGAGGCTTGGACATGCTGGCATGAGGAACCTTCACACCCTTGCGAAGAAGAAGCATGTCATAGGCATCGAGGGCGTCAAGTTCAAGAAAGACCACTTATGCGGTGCCTGTGAAGCAGGGAAGATGACGAGGGCCAAACATCCCTCGAAGACAATCATGACCACTACTCAACCCTTCGAACTGCTTCACATGGATCTTTTCGGTCCCACTCATTACTCAACTCTAACTACTACTGCTTGCCTCTATGGCTTCGTTATTGTTGATGATTATTCTAGATATACTTGGGTGCACATAATCCTTTACAAGACTGAAGTGCAGGATGTCTTTAGACGCTTCGCCAATCGAGCTATGAACAATTTTGGCGCCAAGATAAGGCACATCAGAAGTGACAATGGCACTGAATTCAAGAACACTGGCCTTGATACATATCTTGATACCTTGGGCATCACACATGAATTCTCAACCCCGTACACGCCACAGCAGAATGGCGTCGTCGAACGCAAGAACAGAACACTAATTGAAATGGCTAGAACGATGCTAGATGAATACAAGACCCCAAGAAAATTCTGTCTCGAAGCCATTGATACTGCATGCCATACAATCAATCGTGTTTATCTTCACAAGCTACTGAACAAGACATCTTATGAGCTCCTTACTGGCAAGAAGCCAAATGTCAGTTACTTCAGAGTATTTGGCGCAAGGTGCTGGATCAAGGACCCACATCACACCTCAAAGTTTGGACCAAAAGCACATGAGGGTTTTATGCTTGGATATGGAAAGGATTCTCACTCCTACAGAGTCTTCAATCTCTTTCATTACAAAGTGGTTGAAACAGTGGATGTGCGGTTCGATGAGACCAACGGTTCACAAAGAGAGCAACTGCCAAATGTGCTAGATGAAGTTCCATCCAGTGAATCAATCAAGCTAATGGGAACTAGAGAAATTATACCTTCTGAAGCTCATCCTGAAGAAGAACTTATCATTTTAGCACCTGATCAACATGAAGACAATGCTCAGCCTGAAGATATTCCTTCCAACAACGACAATGAACAGCAAGAGCAAAGTCTTCGCCCTGTACATCCTCGCGTTGCCAATGAAGTGCAGATTGAAAGAATAATTGATAGCATTAATGCACCTGGTCCACTCACTCGTTCAAGGGCAACTCAGCTAGCAAATTTCTGTGGCCACTTCGCATTCGTCTCAATAGAAGAACCCAAGAAAGTTGAAGAAGCCTTCATGGAACCTGAATGGATTCAAGCTATGCAAGAAGAGCTTCAACAGTTTGAGCTGAATAATGTATGGGCACTGGTTAAGCGTCCTGATCCACGGAAGCACAATATAATAGGCACCAAATGGATATACCGCAACAAGCAAGATGAGCATGGTCAAGTTGTCAGAAACAAAGCTCATCTCGTTGCTCAAGGATATACTCAAGTGGAAGGCATTGACTTCGATGAAACATTTGCTCCTGTGGCTAGACTTGAAGCCATACGCATACTGCTGGCCTATGCAAATCATCATTACATACTTCTATATCAAATGGATGTGAAGAGTGCCTTTCTCAATGGCAAGATTGAAGAAGAAGTGTATGTTGCACAACCACCTGGCTTTGAAAATCCAAAACATCCTCACATGGTATACAAGCTCAACAAGGCATTGTATGGCCTCAAACAAGCCCCTCGGGCCTGGTATGACACACTCAAATACTTCCTAAAGAGCAAAGGCTTCATACCTGGTTCCCTAGATCCCACTCTTTTCACGAAGACATATGATGGTGAACTGTTTGTGTGCCAAATATATGTGGATGACATTATCTTCGGCTGCACCAATCAGAAGTACAGTGAAGAGTTTGGATATATGATGCAAGAGAAATATCAGATGTCCATGATGGGGGAGCTGAAGTTCTTCCTTGGTCTTCAAATACGACAACAACGCAATGGCATCTTCATATCTCAAGAGAAGTATCTCAAAGATTGCCTGAAGAAGTTCGGTATGCAAGACTGCAAAGGCTTCACAACACCAATGCCAGCCAAGCATCATCTGGGTCCTGACGACAATGGTAAAGAGTTCGACCAAAAGGTATACCGCTCCATGATTGGTTCTTTACTTTATCTATGTGCATCTAGGCCAGATATTATGCTTAGTGTTTGCATGTGTGCTCGATTTCAAGCGGCACCAAAGGAGTCGCATCACTTAGCTGTGAAGCGAATTCTTCGATATTTGGCTCACACTGCAACTCTAGGATTATGGTATCCAAAGGACTCAGAGTTTGATCTAGTTGGATTCTCAGATGCTGATTATGCTGGTGACAAAGTTGATCGCAAGTCTACATCAGGCACATGTCACTTTCTGGGATGATCACTTGTATGTTGGTCTTCAAAGAAGCAGAACTGTGTATCTCTCTCCACCGCTGAATCTGAATACATTGCTGCTGGATCTTGCTGCGCTCAGCTTCTATGGATGAAGCAAACACTCATGGACTATGGCATTCATCTAAAGCAAGTGCCACTTTACTGCGACAACGAAAGCGCCATCAAGATTGCTAACAACCCAGTTCAGCACTCGAAGACAAAGCACATTGAAATTCGTCATCACTTTCTCAGAGATCATGTTGTGAAGGAAGACATTGATATCATACACATCAACACTGAAGAGCAATTGGCAGATATCTTCACCAAGCCCTTGGATGAGAAGAGGTTTTGCAAGTTACGGTGTGAGCTAAATATCCTGGAATCCTCAAATGTCCTGTGATCAGGCACACATCCTAACCCTTATGCATATTGATGACTTAGATGTGCAACACATGAAGTGAAGTATATCTTCAATCAATGAAGACATACATTCTAAGTGTGAATACATTAATGTGGAGTTTGACTTTGGAGCGCCACGATAATTGTGCGTCGTGTCTGGGTCTAATACTTCCTATACGGTGGGTAACGCCACCACCAAACGTTCTATTTTGAAGTGTTTCACTCATGGCGTTACCTTGCAATGTCTTCACATTTGGTTTGGCTTCGATCTCAACATATTTTCATGATTATCTTCACTATGTTGATTATATATATATATATATATATGCTAGTATTCTGTCCTCTACAACATTCACTTATAGCTATGTCTTCGTGTTGAATCTTTTGAACTAAGTGAATGTGATCGGACCCTAACCTCTCTATGCTTTCTATCTCAAACTCTATCTCTCCAAGTCATATGCATTCTATTGAAACTGTCGAATGTCTTCTCTCCGTCCTTGTCAGCAGAAGATACAAAGACAACCATTAAGTCCGTTTTCAATGCTCATTCCTCCACATGAATTCCGGAGAAGTAGGAACGACCACCCGACAATCCAGGCGTGCGTGGGACGTGGAACAAACCCCAAAATTCCGCATAATGGCCACGTGTTCCCCAAATGCGAATCGCCAGGGGCACCTATGTAATAGCACAGTGCCGCCCATGTTCCTATAAATACACACTTACAGTGGTCATTATCTCTTCTTCCACCCTCGCACGAACCCTAGCGCCACCGCTAGCTCTCGATGACGCCGGCGACGAAGCGCTTTGCTGCTGCAACCTCTCCGACGCCGTCTTCACGCCGACTGCGGACATCGTCCTCTCCGCCGTTGCCGTAGGTGTCCTCCGTCGCCAAGTTAGGGCACGGAGGATCGAACTGCTCTGCCTCATCTCCCACTTTGTCTAGCAGTTCTCAGTGTGGTAAATAAAACTCCCTTTTTACAGCACCATTGATCCTATTGATCTGTCACTTTCTACCACAAGCAGTTTCTGTTCACACAAGCTAGATCTCTCTCATACTGCATCTCATAAACATGCCTAGTATATTCACTTGTGCTTCACAAAGTAGTTAGATTCCTCACTTGTACTGATCTGTGGATTCGTATAAATCTGGAACCAACTTCTTATCTATGAGTGAATGTCTTCGCATGATGAGGTCAATGTCTTCTAAACTAATTTATCTTCAAAATCTTCTGAGAATGCATATGACCTCTTCCCCTTCCCTCGCACCTTAATGTTGTCACAGGTACATGTCCGTGGGAGAATCCTTTGGTTCTCATAGTCTGCATTCATTTGCAGAATTCTTACAGCATCACATAAATTCTCCAGAAGCCAGTTCCTGTTGGTCCAGCAAATGAAAACCTTTGAAGCCTTTGAACGTCTTGAAGCCTTTCAAGTTAAAGTTTATGGCTTCAGAGAAAGCAGCAAGGAAGGGTGGCAGAAAGCGTCGTGGTGAGACCTCCAGAGATCTGCCAGATGAACTCTCAGAAATGTACAAGACAGATCCTGAAGAGGATTATAGTCAGCGCAAGACCCGAATCCAATGGATTCGAAGATATCGGGCAGAACAATGGTTCAAATACAGATTTGTGACCCAGGAGTATGTTGAGAAAAGCGCCATCAAGAGACCGTGGGGAGACATCCTATTCAAGAATCTTCTACCCAGGTCCAGAGATGAAGCCATTGCTCAAGGCTTCTATCCATGCATGGTCCGTGGACCACAGCCTGCTGATGCACACTCGTCATCAATGCTATGGTGTTGTGACGACAATCTGTTCAAGCGCAACTTCAAGTTTGCTCAGAACTCAGCGAAGCAGTCCAAGAAGACTTTTGGGTTAGACTTCAACCCTGGTCCCTCATCTCCAAGGGCAGATGGCACACGACATGCAGAACCCAATGTCATCGGCCCTTTCGCCAACCTTGAAGGCCTCATCACCTACATCTTGGTTCAAGGGACTGCAGTGAATGAGCCTGCAGCTGACACTGAGTCTGATGACGCGCCTGCAGTGCCGAAGCCAAAGCAGTTGAAGAAGCCAAAAGCTTCAAAGCCGGCCCTTCACCAAAAATCTCAAGCGCGAAGCCATTGGCAACTGCACCTCCTGAAGACAGTGTGCAGTCTGAAGACTTATCACGCGTCTCAAGGCCCCAGAAGGCCAAGATGCCTCTGTTTCACACTAGCAAAGAGGTAACAGCTGCTGCCATTCTGCGCAACGACGACATTGATCTGTCAAGTGATGAAGATCTTGCAGATGACGCTCTTGAGCAACTCATCAAGAGCAAAGAAGAAGCAGAAATCTTCAATGATCTGCCTCTCTTTGATGTCACCATCATCCACAACTTCATTGACGAGTGGTTTGACACGCCAAACATCAGCTTTGAAGATCTGCAGCTACCCATTGGCCTCAGTGTCGCCTTCCAAGGCGCCATTGCTTCAGAACTTGCTATTGCCCAGTGCATTGTTGAGCTGAAGCAGAAGATTGACTATGAAAAGGCTCAGTTCAAGAAGCATATGTCCAAGCTCAGCATGCAAGAAGTGAAGAACTTCAAGACAATGATGCACGAGCTCAAGGAAGCCTTTGTGAAGAAGCGTGCAGAAGCTCAGGGTTCGCGTGAGCGCATGAAGACTCTGGCTGACAGATGTGTGCAAGCCTATAATGAGGCTGAGAAGCGCAAGGCACTTGGGCGTCCTAGCATCGACCCCAGGATGGCCGCAAAGAAGAAGAAGAAGCCTGCTACGGCTGAATCTGATGCACCAAGGCAAGAAGCAGTTCCGATTGTCTTCCCAACAAGAATGACTGGCTCGAAGCCAAAGAGCCGGTCAACAGCTTTAGAGCTCAAGAAGACAAGAACTGCTGAGGTTGAAGCCAGGAAGAGGAAACACTCTGAAGACTCTCCTACTGCCCCCACCAAGAAAAAGCGAAAAACCAAGAAAGCTCGGGCTGCTCCCACAGAGCCCTTGATAGTTGAACCCATTTCTATGGTTCCTCCTGACGCAGAACGTCAACTGACGGTTCATGAGCCTGCTTCCACAGAGGCTCCTGAAGTTGAAGACATTCCAGCAGCTGATCCCATCGCTGCTGAAGACATTGGTCATCATGACAATGTAGAAGATGATGCAGCCCTTCCTCAGTTAGAAAACAGCGAACTCATCAGCATTGGTCGTCCACTGACGCCAATTGCACAGGATGCTTCATGGGCGGATCGCCCTTAAGAGGAAGAAGACTATGAGGCCCAGCCCACTCCAACTCCACAGGCGTCGTCTGCGTTCCGCAGGCTTCGCAAAGGTCCAAGGCCTCAAGTCTATGCTGAAGACATTCCGGCTGCATCAGCCGCAGAAGAAGAAGTACCACAAGATCCCACTCCCCTGCTCCACCAAGAAGCAGTTCTCCAGGAGAACGTGCCTGTGACCGACCCTCCAGCTAGTCAAGTGGAGGATGAAAATCTTGAGGCTGCCACAACCAACAACGAAGCTAATGTGGAGCCCTCCCTAGCAAAAGCTTCAGAAGACAGCGAAGCCACTGATCCCGCCACTTCTGTTCCTGAGTCTGCTGCCGGTCCCCAATTCAACTATCATGTTGAGCACAGGCCTCAGGTCCAGAAGCCAATCGCAAGACTGCCAAGGTTTCTAGGTCCTGCATCAGCACCTAGCTCCTTCAACATCAATGGCTTCAGGGCAGACAACATGTTCTTCAATAGCTCCAGGAACCCCTACTCAAGGGAACGGATATCATCTGATTGGTTCTGGAGCTATCCTCAGCGAAGCTATTACTCTTGCATTCTTTACAACCAAGGTCGCATCTTCCCACACAAGCACCTTGACGTTGAAGCTATAGCTGGTCTGCCCTGTCTAGAAGAAGCATTGGATTGCTTCAAGCAAGTGGGTCTAATGCAATTTGTTACTACTGAAGAGCATTGGAATGAAGAGCTGCTGCTACAATTCTATGCCACACTTCACATCAAAGGATACAGCAGAGATCCGAAGACTTGGGTCCTGGAGTGGATGACTGGCAACATTCATCACGAAGCCAATGCATTTGACATCATTGAGCTCACTGGCTTGCCCACTCCTGTCGATCTCTTCGAGCAAGGCTGTCAGCTGCATGCTGAAGCTATTGAGAGCATCTTTCAGCGGCCAGAACCTAATATGAGTCAAATGCTCAGCATGATGAAGCCATTGCCTCAAGATGCTGCGTATCCCACAGAGTTCTTCGTTGAAGACCTTGAGTACCTGCCCAGAACCATCTATCACATCATCAGGCGAACTCTCTGGCCTATCAAAGGGCACTCTCCAAATGCCAAGCTTCAGGGTGCAATGAAGACTTTGGTCTTCTATATACTTCATAGCAAATGCTTCAATACACAGGACTTCTTCATACGCCAACTTGCTGCATCAGGCATTGATCTATTTGGTTTGAAGTTCTACGCCCCTTGGGTCATGCGGCTGATCAAGCTACACTCTGCCATCTCTTATCAGCCCTCAACCCGCAACCATCGGATTTTCTTGCCTGACGTGGACATGTCTACTGAAGCCATATATTCTGAGCCTGCCAAGCAACCTCTAAGTCTTCAGAATGCAGAACATCAGAGTTTTACACAGAACGTTGAAGGCGTTGAAGCAGTTTCTCAGGTGTATCCTTTGGCTGGCACTACACGTGCACCACACCCTGCTTCCACTGAAGCCACTGACAGTGCCACTGCTTCAAGACCCAAGAAGCGCACTCGTGTTCTCAACGACCGAGAGCTTCTTGTGGCCCTACATCAGAAACAAGATAGGCATCATGACTGGCTGAAGCGTCAGATGAAAAGCCTCTTGGTGGATGTTAATCGCACTCGAAATCTTGCCACCAAGAATGCTTTCGTTGCCCATGAAACCTGTCGCCGCACATGGAAAGGGCTAACGATGATGCTTTATGAAGCTGATCTTCAAGAGGATGGCTTCACTGAGAGATTCAAGTTTGACTCCACACCTCCTCGAAGGGCTATGCTGCTGGGAACTCCATCCCTTGAAGACTATGAGTTCTCTTCCTCTGCTGCCACAGTCACTGCCAGAATTATTGAGGAAGAAGACGATGCTACTTCACTGCCACCTCCTTCAGCACCTCCAAGCTCTTCTGCACCGCCAAACAACACCAACAACCCTGCTACTTCACCTACTCCTCATGGGAATGAGTAGAGGCTCCATGTCTTCAAACCTTTTTGGTCATTACTGACAAAAGGGGGAGAAGCATATGAGATTGATAGTCTTCAAGCGGGTTCATATGGGCGGGTGCCTTATATTTTGCTTCGTGCTTACAACTCTCGTTTTTTGCTACATTTGGTTCTTATGAGTTGTAACACTTAAACTAGATGGTCGTCTGCTACTTATTTGCCACCTTGTTTTGCGAAGATAAATTCCGCATGTGCGACGATAAATTCCGCACTTAGATCATTCTGCAGTCGTCCATTTTCCTTTATGCATGGCATTATCTTCATATACTTTCACATGCATAGTGGATTGTCATCATAAGTTGAAGTGGATCTCCACAAGTACCACCTGCCATGTGCATTTGCATTCCAAAAGCAAACTAACTTATATGCACATCTTCAGGGGGAGCCCTTGCAACTTATGAAGACAATTTCTTATTCTTTATAGTTTCACAGATTATATTCCCCGTTGAAAACTTCAACTAGTTTGTCATCAATCACCAAAAAGGGGGAGATTGTAAGTGCATCTAGTGCCAACCCTAGTTGGTTTTGGAGTATTGACGACAAACCTAGTTGAGGGACTAATGTGTTTGTCAGAATTGCAGAATAACACAGGTAGAAGTCCCTCATGATTCGATTTTACTACCAGAGATGACCCCTAAAAATGTATGAAGATATTGAAGTCAAAGGTGGTATATGAAGATATTCACATTGAAGACTATGACAAGAGAAGACACGATATGAAGCCTATGGAGCTCGAAGACTTAGATCTTTCGTAGTTCTGTTTCTTTTGTGTTGAGTCATAGGAACCATCGTACTGTTAAGTGGGGTCCAAGAGAACCAGTCAGAATGACTGAAGTGATACCTAAACCAAAAACCTATGTCTTCGAGTGAAGACAATGAGAGCGAATCTTGTCCAGAGTCGGACAA
Source organism: Triticum aestivum (assembly GCF_018294505.1). Lineage (NCBI taxonomy): Eukaryota > Viridiplantae > Streptophyta > Magnoliopsida > Poales > Poaceae > Triticum > Triticum aestivum. The sequence goes on from NC_057812.1 coordinate 300,668,059, forward strand.
GTCAGCTTTGCTTGTAGCCCAAGTAAAGTTTCCGTGTGAGTTTGAAATCTGACCGTTGGAACACCTGTCAGTTCCTTAGTGACCCAGGGTCATTTCGGACAAATCAGATCGGGTTGCCAAGTGGCTATAAATAGCCCACCCCCTACAACCATAAATGGTTGGCTGCTCAGATTGAAAGCACGGCTTTTGTCGTTTGAGAGCAACCCACCTCGAAGCCTTTGAGAGAGAATTCCTTGCGAGGATAAAGACCTAACCACCAGAGCCAGAGAGAATTGGGCATCACTTAAGTCTTCTTGTTTGTGTGATCTGAAGACTTATTACACTTGAGGACTGTGCATCCTCCAGCCGGTTAGGCGTCGCGTTCTGAGCTTCAAAGAGACACTGTGGATTGCCAGTGAACGATGTCTGTGAAGGTTTGGGAGTCTACCTTGAAGACTTACCAGAGTGATTAGGCGAGGTCTATGTGACCTTAGCTCAAGGAGAATACGATGAGGACTGGGTGTCCTGAGCTGCGTGTTCAGGACTGGGTGTCCGGGACTGTGTGTCATAAGGTTTAAATACCTAGCCGCTCCAACCAGACGTACAGTTGTCACAGCAACTGGAACTGGTTCAACATATCATTGTCTTCAACGAGTCACTGGTTTCATCTTCACTTCACGTTACTTACTGTTACTCCTTGTGAAGTCATTGTATGTTTGCTCTATCATTTGTCTTCACTAAGTGACTGCGTGTTCTGTTTGGCCTCACAATATCTTCCTATCTGATCCTTACTACCTAGCTGCTATTAGTCTTTGTGCTTTCACTTCATTGAATACTTGACTATGGTTTGCCTAGTGTAGTCTACCTTCCGCTGCATGGTAATAGGTCTATTTTTATCGTTTGTCTTCAAAACTCCCATGTTCTGAAGACTTTCATAAAAATCGCCTATTCACCCCCCTCTAGTCGATATAACGCACTTTCACAAATCAATTCAGTATGAAATTGTCTAGAGCAAAACACGACTGTATCAAATTGTCTAATGCAAAACATGACAGATGCTAAGCGGAAGAGACATGTTTAAACCGAAAATACAAGGTGGGGTATATGTTTACTAGCTGCTTGATATTTGTGCAGACAGAGATGTCTGCCATTGCTACTTGGCAAACACACAAAGTGACTGAAATTTTAGTTGAACTGCACAAGAGAATAGTATAGTCACTACATGCAGTGCCATTTGAAAGTAGACATAGAAAGATTGGATAGTCACTTCATGGACAGCAGAAAAGTAGTACTGTACTATTTATTGGCCAACACTAGGTGCTTCATTGCTTTGGTCTGATTATACAATGGGCATCATTTTGCCTAAGTTAAAGTTTGTATTCCAAAAATAGTCTCGCCGTGTGATCGAGAGAAGACCAAATCATATTGAAGTGGATATTCCTCCATCATGTGTGGTTCATTCTCATGGTTCCTGCTGTTGGTGAAACCACTTACGTTTGCAAGAGGAATTGTAGACTTCACAAAAAAAATTGTCTTCTAGTCTGTACTGAATGTTGGCCAAGAGAAGCATCCATGTTAGTAGGAAGAACATATGTTTTTTCTAGACCTTTACTTTTGGAGCTACATATTTGTATATGATATGTGAATCATTGAGATGCATTAACATGTTGATCTTATGTATGGGAATCGTACTAGTTGGTTTTAGTTGTGGCTGATCTTTGCTTTTGGAGCTACATATTTGTATATGATCTGTGAATCATTGAGATGCATTAACAGTTCCTTATATCTGTTCGCTGAGTGTTTAGAAGTTACTGATCGATCACTAGCTAGCCTACTAATGCGCTCCTGGCAGTTTTAGGTGCTATGCAAGATCCGAAGTGGAAGTTTTTTGAATAAAAATGCCTACCTCTGAAGAAACTGACATGCTGCTCTGAAGAAAATGCCATGCAAATCTCAAGAAACTGCCAGCAAAAGCGTTCGCAAATGCCTTATCTCCCAGCTAAAGTTCATCAACTAATGCCCTCGGCTGCGACTCGTTGCATGCTGCTCCGCGTACTGGCTGCGAGCAATTTTGAGTGCATGCATGCAGTCGGCCGTAATTAAGCCAGCTAACTCATGCGAAAAAAGATGCGCTTTAATTGTTGCGGGCCTTTTAAATCCGTGGAATCATTATTGACAAGGAGGGAGATGATTCGAGTGCACTCATTTGACCGTCATGCCGGCGTGCGACCCAGCACGGACGGGACAGGACGGCATAGTCTGAATTTCAGTTTCTCTATTTTCCACGGCAAGCTGGCGCGCTGAGCCATGCCTGCTTAATTATGCATTGCATTCCGATGACCGTCACGCTACCTTCCGCCTATAAGTACTGTTTCCTGGCCTTCTTGTTGGGGAACATAGTAATTTCAAAAAAATTCCTACGCACACGCAAGATCATGGTGATGCATAGCAATGAGCGGGGAGAGTGTTGTCTACGTACCCTCGTAGATTGTTCACGGAAGCGTTATATCAACGCGGTTGATGTAGTCGCACGTCTTCATGTCCGACCAATCCAAGTACCGAAAGCACGGCACCTCCGAGTTCTGCACACGTTCGGCTCGGTGACGTCCTCGCCTTCTCGATCCAGCAAGAGGGGCGAAGTAGTAGATGAGTTCCAGCAGCACGACCGCGTGGTGACGGTGTTGGTGAAGAACAGTCTCCGCAGGGCTTCGCCTAAGCACTATGAAAACTATGATGGAGGATAAACTAGAGGGGACGGGGTTGCCGACACACGGCTTGGTGTTTCTTGATGTGTCTTTGGTGCTAGCCCTACCCTTCTATTTATATGTTGAGCCCTGGGGTCGAAACTTGGAGTAAAAGCCTCCTCAAAGTCGGTTTCACCCGAAAGGCAAGAGTCCTTCTCGGACTCCAGGGCTAGACGCCAGGGTTCCCGGCGTCTAACCTCTAGACGCCATGGTTCCTGGCGTCTAGCCTCTGGTCTCCGCAAAACTTACTTTTGCACTTTCCAAAAGCCTCGTGGGCTTTCCCCTTTGGCCCAGATAAAGTGTTCTCGTGCCCAAACATTTCGGGAAACATCCGGAACCCCTTCCGGTGAATTCCAGAACCCTTCCGGAGATCAAATACTACTATCCCATATATCAAACTTTATCTCTGGACCATTCCGGAGTTCCTCTTCATGTCCGTGATCTCATCCCGGACTCCAAACAACATTCGGTCATCAACATAAATAACTCATATAGTATTATATCGTCAACGAACTTTAAGCGTGCGGACCCTACGGGTTCGAGAACTATGTAGACATGACCGAGACACCTCTCTGGTCAATAACCAATAGCGGGACCTGGATGCCCATATTGGCTCCTACATATTCTACGAAGATCTTTATCGGTCAGACAGCATAACAACATACGTTGTTCCCTTTGTCATCGGTATGTTACTTGCCTGAGATTCGATCGTCGGTATCTCAATACCTAGTTCAATCTCGTTACCGGCAAGTCTCTTTACTCGATCCGTAATACATCATCCTGCAAGTAACTCATTAGTTGCAATGCTTGCAAGGCTTATAGTGATGTGCATTACCGAGTGGGCCCAGAGATACCTCTCTGACAATCGGAGTGACAAATCCTAATCTCGAAATACGCCAACCCAACAAGTACCTTTGGAGACACCTGTAGAGCACCTTTATAATCACCCAGTTACGTTGTGACGTTTGGTGGCACACAAAGTGTTCCTCCGGTAAACGGGAGTTGCATAATCTCATAGTCATAGGAACATGTATAAGTCATGAAGAAAGCAATAGCAACAAACTAAACGATCAAGTGCTAAGCTAACGGAATGGGTCAAGTCAATCACATCATTCTCCAATGATGTGAGCCATTAATCAAATGACAACTCATGTCTATGGCTAGGAAACTTAACCATCTTTGATTCAACGAGCTAGTCAAGTAGAGGCATACTAGTGACATACTATTTGTCTATGTATTCACACATGTATTATGTTTTCGGTTAATACAATTCTAGCATGAATAATAAACATTTATCATGATATAAGGAAATAAATAATAACTTTATTATTGCCTCTAGGGCATATTTCCTTCAGTCTCCCACTTGCACTAGAGTCAATAATCTAGTTCATAGCGCCATGTGATTTAACATCAATAGTTCACATCACCATGTGATTTAACACCCATATATAGTTCACATCGTCATGTGACCAACACCCAAAGGGTTTACTAGATTCAATAATCAAGTTCACATCGCTATGTGATTAACGCCCAAAGAGTACTAAGGTGTGATCATGTTTTGCTTGTGAGAGAAGTTTAGTCAACGGATCTGCCACATTCAGATCCGTAAGTATTTTGCAAATTTCTATGTCAACAATGCTCTGCGCAGAGATACTCTAGCTAATTGCTCCCACTTTCAATATGTATCTAGATTGAGACTTAGAGTCATCTGGATTAGTGTCAAAACTTGCATCGATGTAACCCTTTACGACGAACCTTTTTGTCACCTCCATAATCGAGAAACATATCCTTATTCCACTAAGGATAATTTTGACCGCTGTCCAGTGATCTACTCCTAGATCACTATTGTACTCCCTTGCCAAAAACAGTGTAGGGTATACAATAGATCTGGTACACAACATGGCATACTTTATAGAACCTATGGCCAAGGCATAGGGAATGACTTTCATTCTCTTTCTGTCTTCTGCCGTGGTCGGGTTTTGAGTCTTACTCAATTTCACACCTTGTAACATAGGCAAGAACTCCTTCTTTGACTGTTCCATTTTGAACTACTTCAAAATCTTGTCAAGGTATCTACTCATTGAAAAACTTATCAAGCGTCTTGATCTATCTCTATAGATCTTGATGCTCAATATGTAAGTAGCGTCACCGAGGTCTTTCTTTGAAAAACTCCTTTCAAACATTCCTTTATGCTTTGCAGAATAATTCTACATTATCTCTGATCAACAATATGTCATTCACATATACTTATTAGAAATGATGTAGTGCTCCCACTCACTTTCTTGTAAATACAGGCTTCACCACAAGTCTGTATAAAACTATATGCTTTGATCAACTTATCAAAGCGTATATTCCAACTCCGAGATGCTTGCACCAGTCCATAGATGGATCGCTGGAGCTTGCATATTTTGTTAGCACCTTTTGGATTGACAAAACTTTCTTGTTGCATGATATACAACTCTTCTTTAATAAATCCTATTAAGGAATGCAGTTTTGTTATCCATTTGCCAGATTTCATAAAATGAGGCAATTGCTGACATGATTCGGAAAGACTTAAGCATAGATACGAGTGAGAAACTCTCATTGTAGTCAACACCTTGAACTTGTCGAAAACCCTTTTTGCGACAATTCTAGCTTTGTAGATAGTAACACTACTATCAGCGTCCGTCTTCCTCTTGAAGATCCATTTAATCTCAATGGCTCACCGATCGATGGGCAAGTCAATGAAAGTCCATACTTTGTTCTCATACATGGATCTCATCTCAGATTTCATGGCCTCAAGCCATTTCGTGGAATTTGGTCTCATCATCGCTTCCTCATAGTCCGTAGGCTCGTCATGGTCAAGTAACATGACCTCCAAAACATGATTACCGTACCACTCTGGTGCGGATCTCACTTTAGTTTACCTATGAGGTTCAGTAGTAACTTGATCTGAAGTTACATGATCATCATCATTAGCTTCCTCACTAATTGGTGTAGTAGTCACAGGAACAGATTTCTGTGATGAACTACTTTCCAATAAGGGAGCAGGTACAGTTACTGTCGGTGTCAAAACCGGCGGATCTCGGGTAGGGGGTCCCGAACTGTGCATCTAGGCCGGATGGTAACAGGAGGCAAGGGACATGAAGTTTTACCCAGGTTCGGGCCCTCTTGATGGAGGTAAAACCCTAGGTCCTACTTGATTAATATTGATGATATGGGTAGTACAAGAGTAGATCTACCACGAGATCGGAGAGGCTAAACCCTAGAAGCTAGCCTATGGTATGATTGTTGTTCTGTATGTTGTCCTACGGACTAAAACCCTCCGGTTTATATAGACACCGGAGAGGGTTAGGGTTACACAAAGTCGGTTACAATGGTAGGAGATCTACATATCCATACCGCCAAGCTTGCCTTCCACGCCAAGGAAAGTCCCTTCCGGACACGGGACGAAGTCTTCAATCTTGTATCTTCATAGTCCAGGAGTCCGGCTGAAGGTATAGTCCAGCCATCCGGACACCCCCTAATCCAAGACTCCCTCAGTAGCCCCTGAACCAGGCTTCCATGACGACGAGTCCGGCGCGCAGATTGTCTTCGGCATTGCAAGGCGGGTTCCTCCTCCAAGTACTTCATAGAATATTTTGAACACAAAGATAGTGTCCGGCTCTGCAAAATAAGTTTCCACATATGGCCATAGAGAGAATAATATTTACACAGATCTAATCCGCTGGCGTATTCCATAGTGTGACATCGCACCATGGCCAAGCCTTTATTCGAATCGTTTCATTATCCCACCTCAGCGCGTCATGCGAGGCGGTTTCGTTGGCACGTCTTGTTAAAGCAGAGATCGTGTCCCCTTATTCCGGGATTCTCATCAATACGGGCGTGGGTAACCCGACCGCTTCTAGGACTCCTAGACTATAGGCAAGTCCAAATGGCCACGGAGAGGATGCTTGATATTCACCCTCTCTATAAAGGGACAAGGCTCTTACTTTTTCCCCTCCCGTGCTCAGTCGAATCCTTCCCCCACCTCAAGCTCAAACACCCAAGGTTCAGGTCAGGTGCTCCGAACCTTCAATCATGTCTGGGTCTAGCCTTCAAGGCTGATGGGTGCCTTCCTCCGTCACGGAAGAAGACATCAAAAAGTTGAGGGAGGCCAGATATCTGACCGCCGAGGTTGTGCATCGGCTGCCCGCCCGAGGGCAGGCCGTCCCCTCCCCTGAACCCAACGAGAACGTCGTGTTCGTCTCCCACTTCCTCCGAGGTCTAGGCCTTGCTCTGGATCCTTTCGTTAGGGGTTTGATGTTTTATTACGGGCTAGATTTCCACGATCTAGCTCCGAACTCCTTTCTTCATATCACGACATCTATTGTCGTGTGTGAGGCCTTCCTCCGGGTTACCCCGCACTTTGGCCTGTGTCTCAAGACCTTTGAAGTAAAGCCGAAGATGATCAAGGGGCAACATGCAGCGTGTGGAGGTGCCTCAATATGCAAGATGACGGGAGCTCCATGGCCCAAAGGTTCTATTCCAGAGGTGTCTGAATTGTGGCACATGAGTGGTTCTACATCACGGCTCCTAGAAGTGCCAAGTGGGCGGCCGCCCCAGTTTTCTGCTCGGGCCCACCACCACAACTGATGTCATGGATCAGCAGAGGTCTGAGCTGGGGTCCAGCCAAGGACGTGCCTATACTGCAAAGCCGCATTCGAGATCTCTTCAATGGAGATTTTAGTTTGGTTGCGGTAATACAAGTTATGTTGGTTCGTCAAGTTCAGCCTTGCAAACGTCGGACCCTTCTCTTGTGGGAGTTCAATCTCGAGGGGCCGTGTGTCATTCAAAATTTCCTCGGCCTGACGCACGAGGAGATGTACAAGTCATTCTTCGGGCCTCAGGTAGAGTGTCCGGAAATTACCGAGGACGTGGGCCTGAGCAGTAACCGCGCCGCCGAACAGGTAAGGAATCTTCTGGCCGAACATACTATCTCTCACTTGTTACAAAGTTATTTCTGAGAGTTTGCTTTTTGACCAGGACTGGCTGACAAAGGCGAAGTTGATTCGGTGTTCGGCCCCCCTCCCTGAGGGTTTGGAGAATCCGGTATTGGAAAAGATGCTCCAGGTCGCACCTTGCCCGGAGCCCTTGAAGGAAGATACTGGGGAGGATAATACGGGCGGACGCAGGCCCCCAACGCTGCCCATTCTAACCGAGGGAGCGAGCATCTCCATGAAGGAAGACGACCGGAGGAGGAAAAGGACTGTGCCCGGGGATTCGGAAGCCGAAGCTTCCAAACGGGAGAAGAAGTCTCCCACAGAGGGTCCTACCTCGGAGGGTGCTTTTGTCGCACAAAGTCCGCGGGGGGATCAATCCTCCAGCGAGTCGTAAGTGACCCGAAATACTTTAATAGTACAGGTATGCCATCTTTTTCCTCTGAGAAAATAACCACCGCATATATCTTTGCCGTTCGGGTCTTAGCCCCTCTCAAATGAGCTCGTCTTCGGGGGATCTTCTTCCAGAGATGATGGAGAGCGAAATGCCCCCTCCGGAATCCTCCGCTCCAGAAGCGGGCGACCCCGAAGTGTCGTCGCGAAGGGCCTCTCCGGGTCCGGTGAGGCCAGAAGATAATCCCATTGATCCCCGAAGCTCCTAGTGTCCGGCTCCCGAAGAGAGCGGAAAAAAGAGTCCGGCACCATCTGGTGTGCGAACGGATGTTCTGAGGGAGTTGGTGGGGCGAGTGGCTATCTCAGATGAACACCGTGTGCTGATGAATACGGTGATGGAGAGAATCTCGTCCACCGAAAGCAGATTGCATGAAACTTTTATGAGTCTACTGACAGGCTTTGAGGTATGTAAAATAATGTATGATAGTCCTGCACATGCTAGGTGTGCCCTGTGTAAATAGTAGCCCCTGAGACTCTAGTTGTCGTTGGAAACAACGACGAATAGAGGATCATATTCCCAGGTAATAGCCATACTACCTCTATGTGCAGGTGATGGAAGCTACGGTGGCTAGCCGGACTAGAGAGTTTGCCCATTTAAAACGGCAGTTGGATGTGGCAGACGCCGACATCAAGCTTGTTAACCAAAGGCTTGACGAGGCACAGGGTGAGTGTCATTATCTGGTAAACGCCACATAGTAAGAGAAGGATGATGCTAGTATCTTTAATATGTTGTGACTGCAGATGGAGCTGCCACTGTTGAAGCCTTGCGGGCAGAACTTGCCCGAGCCAAGGAACAAGCAAGGTTTAGTAATGCGGCTGCTTTGAAGGCGACCAAAGAGTTGAAAACCGAGAAGGCCGCGCATGGCGAGAGCCGAGATAAGATGGCCAAGATGGCCATAGAATTAAAAGCCGCCGCCGACTGTTGCCGGGTTCTTGAAAAGGAAAACCTAGTGAAGGCATCGGACCTTGAGAAGGCTGCTGCAACGAGAAAAGACATCCGCTCTGCTATGAGGGCGAAGAAGGAGTTGCGGGAAGCCAGGGATATTGTAGCTGGGAAATCCTTTATGTTGCGGAGGAAGTTCAGAGATCCACGATATGCCTATCTGGATCGGCTGTGGAGTTCGGAGGATGTGTATATGGATTTGGCGGCGAGCGCTGCCGATGCGGCCAAGTACTTCCAGGGTCAGACGGACCGTGAAGTGGACCAGTTGTTTTGGACACAATTCCATTCTCCCGAGCGTCCGCTTTCATTGAATGACCAATTAGCCGAATGGGCCGAACTGAATAGGTTGTCCGGACTCGCCATGAGGTCTGTTGTGGATCAGCTATGGCCGGAAAGGCCAAAACCGAACAGCTATTTCAGCTTGGTGCAGCAGCTCCTTGACGTGGTCCCGCGCATTAATTCGGTGAAGAGGTCGGCGTGCATAGAGGGCTCACGGATGGCCTTTGCCCGTGTTAAAGCATACTGGGCGAAGATGGATGCTACCACTGTTGCAGCGCGGGATTCGGCCATAGGTCGAATGACTGCTGAGCACAACTTTGAAGAAGTTATTGAGGGTGCTCGTTTGATAGAGACCCAGTGCTCAAAAAATATTATGTTTGAGTGATATGTAATCTCATTGTAAGAAAAATGCTTTTATAAATTTTTATAAGGCTATTTTTATACTTTTGCCTAAAAGAAATATGATGCCTCCTAGGCGGCCGTTTATGTATACATGTGTATAACCTGAAAGATTGCAGCCGTCGGCTTCGACCCCCACGCATATAATGCGGAGGTGCTCGCAAAAAACACGCGTTCACACTTAACCCAACGTCTTGGTCCTATTAAGGAGGTGATAGCGGAGCGAGCGAGGCAACCGGACTATAATGCTTTAACACTTTCACTTAGCCATAGGAGTTTGATAGTGGGGCTACTAGATAGCCCATGGTGGCTTCGCACTCTCCCGATCCCGGGGTGCGTACATGCCTGGCCAGAAAACGGCCCTTCGTTAAGGCGGAGGAATTCTAACATTCCAACAGGTCATCGAGTGGTTGACTGGTCTCACGCTATATCATGACAGTCAGTTTTCGGCTTTCTCTACTGAGGTGCTCGTCCGGATGAACCAGGGCACAACCGCAGTAGTTCTCCTGGTGCTACCTTAGCCGGTAAAGCGGAACGTAAGGCACCAAAACACAGGAGCCGGGCAAACCCAACATTTGACCAAAGACAATGATTCGGAGCTGATGCATATAGGGCCAAACTCGCGACGCCGAACACTCCATAAGGTATTCGGTCTTTGTGGTATAAACCGGGCGTAAATAATGGCCTTTGTAAGAAGCCCCTTGTGTCCAGGTACGTGCATTGTTCTGGCGTGGCCACATGCCAAGACATTAGCATCCTTCTCAACGGTGGATATGTATCAACAAGAGACAGTAAAAAAGGTTTACACAGGGTCTTAATCTAAAAAGAATCCTTGGGGCGGGTCCCTGCTACACGTCTGCGCCAGTGTCTCTGTTGTGCCGTATCCTGGATGGGTGTAGCACGATGATCGTCTGTAAAAGAGAGGAATTTAGGTGAAAAAGTTGTCGTGCAAAAAGGATAGTTTTTAAAGAAACCATGTATAATTCAAGATGAGAAGAAATTGCCACTCATCTGCGCGTGTTGAGCCCCTTGTATTGACAAATAGGGGTGTGACCATATATTCGGTATAAATAGCGGCGCCAGACTCGATTAGTTGTTTCTGAGGTCTTGACGACCTATTGGATGCTTTCGCTGGTCCGGGCGCCTTTAGTGTGCGGCTGCCAAGGCAGCCGCACTCTCTTCGGCGCGCAGAGATCGCTTGATATTTCCTTTCACTGAAATGATGCCACGTGGACCGGGCATCTTGAGTGTGAGGGAGGCGTAGTGTGGTATTGCATTAAAGCGAGCGAAAGCTTCGCGTCCGAGCAGTGCTTGATAGCCACTTTGGAACAGAGCGATGTGGAAGGTTAAATGCTCGCGACGGAAGTTATCGGGGGAGCCGAATATAACTTGTAGTAGGAGGGAGCCCGTACAATGAGCCCCTGGCCCTGGCGTTACTCCTTTAAAGGTAGTATTGCTATGGCAAATTTTTGTTGGGTCTAACCCCATCCCGCGGATTGTATCCTGATATGTTAGGTTTAGACTGCTGCCACCATCCATCAAGACTCGTGTGAAGTGATATCCGCCAATTACTGGGTCTAATACCAGGGCAGCCCATCCTGCATGTTGGATGCTTGCTCAGTAATCGTGATGGTCGAAAGTGATCGGTTGAGATGACCAGTGGCAGGACTTCGCGGTGACAGGCACTTGGGTATATTTTCCTGGGAGTGTCGCGTTGTTTTTTTCCCTTGATCACGTGTAACATGTTTACTGTTTTGACTTCTGGTGGAAATTTCTTTTGTTCCCTAGTGTCTTGCTTGGGAGGCTCGTCCTCGTCTTCACTTGGTGTATCCTCCCCCTTGTGTACGGCAGAGCTTGCCGGACTACTTGAAGACCCAACATTCTCTGTGGGTATGATTAGTCGGTTTACAAGGGGTACTATGGATCTGACATACTTGGTCTAGAATTTTGTTGAGGCTGGACAATTCATCCCTGGTGCCTTTAGAGGGTGGCTTTTGCTGACCTGGCCGAGAGCTTTTGAATCTGGTGTTTACTGCCGTGCCCTTCGTGCTGTCTTCTTTATTCCAGCGTTTGTTATTGTGTTGCACCGTGATTTCCCATTTCCATCTCTAACTTCAGATGTACTGGGGTCGCTGGTGCTGCATCTGGCTAGCCAGCTATCCTCACTCGTGCAAAAGCAGGTCATGAGGTTTGTTAATGCGGCCATCGTTCTCGGCTTATTTTGGCCGAGGTGTCTGGCGAGCCATTCGTCACGGACGCTATGCTTAAAAGCTGCCAAGGCTTCGGCGTCCGGACAGTCGACAATCTGGTTCTTTTTAGTAAGAAACCTGTTCCAAAGCTTTCGGGCTGACTCTCCGGGCTGTTGAGTTATATGACTCAAATCGTCCGCATCCGGAGGTCGGACATAAGACCCTTGAAAATTTGCCTGAAAGGCGTCTTCAAGCTCTTCCCAACTTCCAATGGAGCTTTCGGGGAGGCCTTTAAGCCAGCGGCGAGCTGGCCCTTTGAGTTTGAGGGGTAAGTACTTGATGGCGTGGAGATCATCTCCTCGAGCCATATGGATATGAAGGATGTAGTCCTCAATCCAGACCCCAGGGTCTGTTGTTCCGTCGTATGCCTCTATGTTTACGGGTTTGAATCCCTCTGGAAATTCATGGTCCAGCACCTCATCGGTGAAACATAGGGGGTGTGTGGCACCCCTGTAGCTGGGTGTACCGCGTTGTTCGGATGTTTGTTGTGTTGCATTGTATGCTGGGGCGCGCTTGCGTGGTCCATAGATGGATCTTGTTGCGCCGTCCTTTGGGTGCGAGCCCTCGCATGGGTCGCGTGTTGTATTTTGAGTGGCATTGTATGCCGCTCTGTGTTGTTAGAGGGGTCATCTATCCGGCCAGGTGGCTGCTTTGATATTTGGTTGTGGGGGGTCTGAGGCCTCCTCATCGAATTCAGGTAGCAGCTTCCGCTTTGGGTAGCTCTTGGAGGGGCGATTGTCGTCGTACCTCGCTGCTGTGTTGAGTATTTTACTCCATCTGATTTGGAGTGTGTCTTGCGCAGCCTTGAGCCTTTGCTCCTGCTTTTTAAGACTCCTCGCGGTGGCAACAAGCCTTTTACGGGCATTCTGCTGCTCCGGGCGTCTGTCCGGCGTTATGTCGTCCGGACTATTATCCTTGATAGAATTTGTTTGTTCGGCTTGATTATCCAGATTGCCGTTGTCCGGCAGCAGTTCGCCCTGCTCCAGCGCTGGGTCTGTGTGATCATTATTTCTGTCAAGGCGGGATTTGGGGCGGCGCTTGCGTCGCCGCTTTGACTGCTTCTCGAGGGAACAAGCCTTCGGTGCATCCTTCCGCTCCTCGTTGTCATCTTTTGGTGCGTCCACCATGTATATGTCATATGACGAGGTGGCTTTCCCGGGCCCAATAGGCGTTGGTTCTTCATTGTCTCTTTCATCGGCGTCCATACCGTCGATGTCTTCGGAGTCGAAGTCGAGCATGTTGGTTAAATCGTCGACAGTGGCTACAAAGTGGGTGGTGGGTGGGCTTTGAATTTCTTCATCGTCCGTATTCCAACCTTGCTGACCGTAGTCCGGCCAGGGCTCTCCTGATAAAGAGATAGACTTTAGTGTCTTCAGAATATCGCCGAAAGGCGAGTGCTGAAAGACGTCCGCGGCAGTAAACTTCATGATGAGCGCCCCATCGGATTCGATCGGCAGGGGCGCGGAGGGTTCGGAGTCCGGAGAGGAGTCCGGCTCCTTGGAGTCATGAGTCTCGCAGAGTGCGGGGCTGGTGTTTGGCTCGATCGCCGTTGGGATCGCAGCCCCCGAGGCGGCGTCCAACCACCCATCCTTGATTAGCGCAGTTGGCTCCGAATTAAGGGTCAAAGCCGATGCGGGTGCGGCCTCTAGGACACTGGTCGGCGGCGGAGCTAGATCACGCTCGTCGTGGCAGTGCGGCGTGCTCGGCAGTGGCTAGAATTCGTCGAGGATCAAGTCCCCGCGGATGTCAGCCATGTAGTTTAAACTTCCAAATCTGACCTGACGACCAGGGGCATAGCTTTCGATCTGCTCCAGATGGCCAAGTGAATTGGCCCACAGTGCGAAGCCGCCGAAGATGAAGATCTGTCCGGGGAGGAAGGTCTCACCCTGGACTGCATCGCTATTGATGATCGTAGGAGCCATCAAGCCTAGCGGCGACGACACAGAGGAACTCTCAATGAAAGCACCAATGTCGGTGTCAAAACCGGCGGATCTCGGGTAGGGGGTCTCGAACTGTGCGTCTAGGCTGGATGGTAACAGGAGGCAAGGGACACGAAGTTTTACCCAGGTTCGGGCCCTCTTGATGGAGGTAAAACCCTACGTCCTACTTGATTAATATTGATGATATGGGTAGTACAAGAGTAGATCTACCACGAGATCGGAGAGGCTAAACCCTAGAAGCTAGCCTATGGTATGATTGTTGTTCTGTATGTTGTCCTATGGACTAAAACCCTCCGGTTTATGTAGACACCGGAGAGGGTTAGGGTTACACAAAGTCGGTTACAATGGTAGGAGATCTACATATCCGTATCGCCAAGATTTCCTTCCACACCAAGGAAAGTCCCTTCCGGACACGGGACGAAGTCTTCAATCTTGTATCTTCATAGTCCAGGAGTCCGGCTGAAGGTATAGTCCGGCCATCCGGACACCCCCTAATCCAGGACTCCCTCAGTTACCTCATCAAGTTCTACTTTCCTCCCACTCACTTCTTTTGAGAGAAACTTCTTCTCTAGAAAGGATCCATTCTCAACAATGAATATCTTGCCTTCGGATCTGTGATAGAAGGTGTACCCAACATTTTCTTTTGGGTATCCTATGAAGACGCACTTCTCCGATTTGGGTTTGAGCTTATCAAGTTGAAACTTTTTCACATAAGCATTGCAACCTCAAACTTTAAGAAATGACAGCTTAGGTTTCTTGCCAAACCATAGTTCATACGGTGTCATCTCAACGGATTTAGATGGTGCCCTATTTAACGTGAATGTAGCTGTCTCTAATGCATAACCCCAAAACGATAGTGGTAATCGGTAAGAGGCATCATAGATCGCACCATATCTAATAAAGCACAGTTACAATGTTCGGACACACCATTACACTGTGGTGTTCCAGGTGGCGTGAGTAGTGAAACTATTTCACATTTTTTAACTGAAGGCCAAACTCGTAACTCAAATATTTTACTTCCGCGATCATATCGTAGAAACTTTTGTTTTTGTTATGATGACTCTCCACTTCACTCTGAAATTCTTTGAACTTTTCAAATATTTCAGACTTGTGTTTCATCAAGTAGATATACTCATATCTGCTCAAATCATCTGTGAAGATCAGAAAATAATGATACCTGCCGCGAGCCTCAATGTTCATCGAACCACATACATCAGTATGTATGATTTCCAACAAATCTGTTGCTTGCTCCATTGTTCCGGAGAACGGAGTCTTAGTCATCTTGCCCATGAGGCATGGTTCGCAAGCATCAATTGATTCATAATCAAGTGATTCCAAAAGCCCATCAGCATGGATTTTCTTCATGCGTTTTACACCAATATGACCTAAACGGCAGTGCCACAAATAAGTTGCACTATCATTATTAACTTTGCATCTTTTTGGTTTCAATATTATGAATATGTGTATCACTACGATCGAGATCCAACGAACCATTTTCATTGGGTGTGTAACCATATAAGGTTTTATTCATGTAAACAGAACAACAATTTATTCTCTTACTTAAATGAATAATCGTATTGCAATAAACATGATCAAATCATATTCATGCTCAACGCAAACGCCAAATGACACTTATTTAGGTTCAACACTAATCCCGAAAGAATAGGGAGTGTGCAATGATGATCATATCAATCTTGGAACCACTTCCAACACACATCGTCACTTCACCCTTAACTAGTCACTGTTCATTCTGCAACTCCCGTTTCGAGTTACTACTCTTAGCAACTGAACAAGTATCAAATACCGAGGGGTTGCTACGAACACTAGTAAAATATACATCAATAATATGTATATCAAATATACCTTTGTTCACTTTGCCATCCTTCTTATCCG
Organism: Triticum aestivum; assembly: GCF_018294505.1. NCBI lineage: Eukaryota > Viridiplantae > Streptophyta > Magnoliopsida > Poales > Poaceae > Triticum > Triticum aestivum. Next base: position 300,683,896 of record NC_057812.1, read on the forward strand.
CCAAATACTTGGGGTAGTTCCGCTTCCAATGACTAGTCCCTTTGCAGTAGAAGCACTCAGTTTCAGGCTTTGCTCCAGACTTGGGTTTTTCACTTGAGCAGCAACTTGCTTGCCGTTCTTCTTGAAGTTCCCCTTTCTTCCCTTTGTCCCTTTACTTGAAACTAGTGGTTTTGTTTACCATCAACACTTGACGCTTTTCTTGATTTCTACCTTCGTCGATTTAAGCATCGCGAAGAGCTTGGGAATAGTTTCCGTTATCCCTTGCATATTATAGTTCATCACGAAGTTCTACTAACTTGGTGATGGTGACTAGAGAATTCTGTCAATCACTATTTTATCTGGAAGATTAACTCCCACTTGATTCAAGCGATTGTAGTACCCAGACAATCTGAGCACATGCTCACTGCTTGAGCTATTCTCCTCCATCTTTTAGCTATAGAACTTGTTGGAGACTTCATATCTCCCAACTCGGGTATTTGCTTGAAATATTAACTTCAACTCCTGGAACATCTCATATGTTCCATGACGTTAAAAACGCCTTTGAAGTCCCGATTCTAAGTCGTTAAGCATGGTGCACTAAACTATCAAGTAGTCATCATATTGAGCTAGACAAACGTTCAGAACGTCTGCATCTGCTCCTGCAATAGGTCTGTCACCTAGCGGTGCATCAAGGACATAATTCTTCTGTGCAGCAATGAGGATAATCCTCAAATCACGGATCCAATCCGCATCATTGCTACTAACATTTTTCAACTTAGTTTTCTCTAGGAACATATAAAAATTAAATGGGGAGCATCGCAAGCTATTGATCTACAACATAGATATGCTAATGCTACCAGGACTAAGTTCATGATAAATTAAAGTTCAATTAATCATATTACTTAAGAACTCCCACTTAGATAGACATCCCTCTAATCATCTAAGTGATCACGTGATCCAAATCAACTAAACCATAACCGGTCATCACGTGAAATGGAATAGCTTTCAATGGTGAACATCATTATGTTGATCATATCTACTATATGATTCACGCTCGACCTTTCGGTCTTAGTGTTCCGAGGCCATATCTACATATGCTAGGCTTGTCAAGTTTAACCTGAGTATTCTGCGTGTGCAAAACTGGCTTACACCCGTTGTAGATGGACGTAGAGCTTATCACACCTGATCATCATGTGGTGTCTGGGCACGACGAACTTTGGCAATGATGCATACTCAGGGAGAACACTTTTATCTTGAAATTTAGTGAGAGATCATCTTATAATGCTACCGTCAAACAAAGCAAGATAAGATGCATAAAAGATAAACATCACATGCAATCAATATAAGTGATATGATATGGCCATCATCATCTTGTGCTTGTGATCTCCATCTCCGAAGCACCGTCATGATCACCATCGTCACCGGCGTGACACCTTGATCACCATCGTAGCATCATTGTCGTCTCGCCAATCTTATGCTTCCACGACTATCGCCACTTAGTGATAAAGTAAAGCATTACAATAAATCGACAACCATATGGCTCCTGCCAGTTGCCGATAACTCGGTTACAAAAATGATCATCTCATACAATAAAATTTAGCATCATGTCTTGCAAGTTAGACGTGCCCTGCAAAAACAAGTTAGACGTCCTCTAATTTGTAGTTGCAAGTTTTATGTGGCTCCTATGGGCTGAGCAAGAACCGTTCTTACCTACGCATCAAAACCACAACGATAGTTTGTCAAGTTGGTGCTGTTTTAACCTTTGCAAGGACCGGGCGTAGCCACACTTGGTTCAACTAAAGTCGGAGAAACTGACACCCGCCAGCCACCTATGTGCAAAGCATGTCGGTAGAACCAGTCTCGCGTAAGCGTACGCGTAATGTCGGTCCGGGCCGCTTCATCCAACAATACCGCCGAACCAAAGAATGACATGCTGGTAAGCAGTATGACTTATATCGCCCACAACTCACTTGTGTTCTACTCATGCACAACATCAACGCATAAACCTAGGCTCGGATGCCACTGTTGGGGAACGTAGTAATTTCAAAAAAAATCTTACGCACATGCAAGATCATGGTGATGCATAGCAACGAGAGGGGAGAGTGTTGTCTATGTACCCTCGTAGACCATTCGCGGAAGCGTTATATCAACGCGGTTGATGTAGTCATACGTCTTCACGTCCGACCGATCCAAGTACCGAAAGCACGACACCTCCGAGTTCTGCACATGTTCGGCTCGGTGACGTCCTCGCCTTCTCGATCCAGCAAGAGGGGCGAAGTAGTAGATGAGTTCCGGCAGCACGACGGCGTGGCGACGGTGTTGGTGAAGAACAATCTCCGCAGGGCTTCGCCTAAGCACTACGAAAACTATGACAGAGGATAAACTAGAGGGGACGGGGTTGCCAGCACATGGCTTGGTGTTTCTTGATGTGTCTTTGGTGCTAGCCCTACCCCTCTATTTATATGTTGAGACCTGGGGTCGAAACTTGGAGTAAAAGCCTCCTCAAAGTCGGTTTCAGCCGAAAGGCAAGAGTCCTTCTCGGACTCCAGGGCTAGATGCCAGGGTTCCCGGCGTCTAGCCCCTAGACGCCAGGGTTCCTGGCGTCTAGCCTCTGGTCTCCGCAAAACTTCCTTTTGCACTTTCCAAAAGCCTCGTGGGCTTTCCCCTTTGGCCTAGATAAAGTGTTCTCATGCCCAAACATTTCGGGAAACATCCAGAACCCCTTCCGGTGAATTCCGGAACCCTTCCGGAGATCAAACACTACTATCCCATATATCAAACTTTATCTCTGGACCATTCCGGAGTTCCTCGTCATGTCCGTGATCTCATCCTGGACTCCGAACAACATTCGGTCATCAACATACATAACTCATATAGTACTATATCGTGAACGAACATTAAGCGTGCGGACCCTACGAGTACGAGAACTATGTAGACATGACCGAGACACCTCTCTGGCCAATAACCAATAGCGGGACCTGGATGCCCATATTGGCTCCTACATATTCTACAAAGATCTTTATCGGTCAGACCGTATAACAACATACGTTGTTCCCTTTGTCATCGGTATGTTACTTGCCCGAGATTCGATCATCAGTATCTCAATACCTAGTTCAATCTCGTTACCGGCAAGTGTCTTTACTTGTTTCGTAACATCATCCTGCAACTAACTCATTAGTTGCAATGCTTGCAAGGCTTATAGTGATGTGCATTACCGAGTGGGCCCAGAGATACCTCTCCGACAATCGGAGTGACAAATCCTAATCTCGAAATACGCCAACCCAACAAGTACCTTTGGAGACACCTGTAGAGCGCCTTTATAATCACCCAGTTATGTTGTGACGTTTGGTGGCACACAAAGTGTTCCTCCGGTAAACGGGAGTTGCATAATCTCATAGTCATAGGAACATGTATAAGTCATGAAGAAAGCAATAGCAACAAACTAAACGATCAAGTGCTAAGCTAACGGAATGGGTCAAGTCAGTCACATCATTCTCCAATGATGTGAGCTAGTCAAGTAGAGGCATACTAGTGACATACTGTTTGTCTATGTATTCACACATGTATTATGTTTCCGGTTAATACAATTCTAGCATGAATAATAAACATTTATCATGATATAAGGAAATAAATAATAACTTTATTATTGCCTCTAGGGCATATTTCCTTCACTTCTATGGCGGCACCATGACCCAACTCGCCCTATCCTCATAAGCCCCCACCGCCCCAACATGGCTCGCCACTTATCCTTGCTCTCGCCACGTCCACCATGCCCCCGCCCGTCCGTGATGGGCGAGGCTGGAGGCGGTCACCGCCGAAACTAGTGTTCAGTTTTTCACCGGAAGGCAGACGGAGGGACGAGGCATTCTATCGGTCTTTAGATGGCAATGCGGATATCGAGGACTTATTGGAGCGCGACAGACTAGCGGAGGAGCAGGAGTTGTTGGAGCGCGACCGCTTGGTGGAGGAGTAGCATATCGCCGATTTGCGCCACCAGCGGGACATGGAGAAGCAGGGCACCGACGCTCTGAGTCGCGAGCAGAGCGCCCGCAACTGGGCCGACTACATGGAGGCCAGAGCCCGGCAAATAGCCCTATAGGCTGTCGGGCACGCACACGTTCGCAACGCCGATTTTTACTACCATCTCGTCAAGTGGGTTTCCCTCTTAGAAGTCGAAGCTTCGGTGGACCACGCCGGCATGGAAAGGGCCAACATGCGCGAGCAACGCACCCTATCGCACCTCTGGCAAGTCCGAGGCGAGGCGGAGGACGCCGGTGCCGGTGTTTAGCATGTACCGCAGATGGCGGCCGGCATTGTCTAGTTAGCTAAGAGTAAGTTAGTACTTGTACGCTACCTGTAGCAACCCGACCTCAGACGGTCAAGTCTCTGTGACACACACAATACTCGAGGATTTATAACAGAGGTAAATCACATGTATAAAGTAACGTAAAATATTATTACCTCAATCCAAATAGCGGAAGTAACAAGGTTGTGGATTCCCATCAACACCAACGACAAGGTTGAGTGTAGAAATCATAACCCTAACGTATCACTTACTCGTCGTAAGATAATCCTGCAACATGAGACGTTGCAGCCACAAAGGGTCAGTACATTGAATGTACTGGCAAATTCACACCATAGGATAATGATGAATAATAGCTATCACTACATGCATATATGGCTGGTGGAAAAGCTCTATGGTTATAATGTTTTTGCAAAAAGCCAATTTTTCCCTACTGCAAAGGAATACATTTTATTTAACTACAAAGTTGGTTGAAAACATTGAGAATGGTAAACCCCATCTCAATCCCAATTAAAAGGTAATTAATAACCCAACAAAATTAATTTAGAGTGATGAGATCAACATGATAATCCAAGAACTAGATACTCAAAATGTCCATAACACTACAAAAAATACACTTCCGTGATGATACGTGTTTGTCACAGTAGGTCGCATTTTCTGTCATGCATGTACATCCATGACGATTTTATGACAGAATCAAGATAGTCATACCTGTGCTGTCGTAGAAGTGTTCCATGACATTACCAAAATTATCATCACGGAAGTGTCCACTTCCATGACGAAAAATCCCGCGTCATAGAAGTGCTTTCGTCAAGGGTGACCAACACGTGGCATCCACCGTAACGGAACGCCATTAAGCTATCGGGTCGGGTTTTGGATCCGATAACCCGTTAACAGCCCCGACCAATGGGGATTTTTCACGTGTAAAATCATCATTGGCTGGAGGAAACATGTGTTGGCTCATCATTGGGACAGATGGCATCCACTCATTGGACAGAAGGCACCCATGATACGTCGACACATGGCACGGTCCAATAGAGGCCCATTCATGTGAAAAGGCTGGCCCGTCTGACTTGGTCAAAAGGTGGTTGGCCGGCCCATGTAAAGCCTGTTAACGGCCTGTTCGCATATAGCCCATTTACAGCCCGCTAACCCAAGGCCCGTTACGCCCTATCTGAATTAGGCCCAGTAGCATCATCTGGGCCACCCAATATGATTCCAGCCCATTTTCACTTATGGCCCATGTATGGCCCATGACGTCTTTCGGCCCATATGAGGCCCTATGTAACTCTTGGCCTATTAACGGCCCGTGGTGAAACTGGACCGTAATGAACAGTCTATCACTTTACACCCATTAATGGCCCATGGTGAAACTGGCCCGTAATGAACAGTGTATCACTTTATACCCATTAACGGCATGTTATTCCGTTGGGCCGTTTCCAGCCCATGTTATCTTTCGGCCTTCTAAGAGCCCATTTATTCTTGGGCTCATTTCCAGCATTCGTTTACTTACGGCCCGTTACTGTCATTTTCTGCTTGTGGGCCAAATTCAGCCCGTGGTTACAGTTGGCCCGTTTGTGGTCTGTTAATACGTTGGGCCGTTTTCATAGCGTCATCAAATATGGCCTATTAACGATGGCCCGTTATGGTCGCCCCATGAACAGACGATTCCAACTCTAGCCCGTTTATGGCCATAATGTGGCCTGTTATTGGCCCATGTTTGGCCAATCGATCATACTGCCCGTATAAGGTCCATTGATGATACGGCCCGTAGAAGGCCCATTGTTTCTACGGCCCGTAGAAGGCCCATTGTTTCTACGGCCCGTAGAAGGCCCATTGTTTCTACGGCCCATAGAAGGCCCACTGTTTCTACGGCCCGTAGGAGGCCCAGTGTCACTACAGTAAATATTAGCCCATGGTTATTGTGGCCTAGTTTTAAAAAATAGGTTATTGCAGCCACTAGCAAACCGCGGAAAAAGAACTGCTAGGACTACAAGCAAACAAATAAACAAGACAACAAGGAAATAAATAAGCAAGCAACTTATGCTAGGCTATCACGGCTATCACACATATTACATCCACTGGGCATCAAAGTTCGCCACCAGTGCAAATAAATGCGCCGACAAAAGAATATACAAAACTGAGAGCACTTCAGAAGGCACTAGGCCTGGCCAGGTCGGGCCCCCCAAACAGCTGAAGAAGCTGAGTAGACCTCAGTTGTGTCAACGATAGATGCATCAACACTAGATTTAAGGCATGATGGTGCGCACGGCAGTCCTCTGACATCTTCATTGCATCTTTGACTTCAAGTCGGAGCTGAGCTGAAGCAAGCCTTTCCGCTTTAAGTTGAGACTGAAGAAGTCGAACTGATTGAGGCAGCGACTGCACAGAGGTTGTCTCACACCTGCTGGTGAGTAGCTTCAACTCACTGTCTTCATCAAGACAGGACCTTGGGGTCATCTCGCTGTCCTCAAGATGGTTTGGCTCACTATCTTCCCTAAAGTTCTGCCTGGCGTAAGAGATACGAGTCTGAAAGAGAAACAAGGAGACACGTAACAGGTTTCACAATTATATAAGCAAATAAATGGATCTGTTCTGCATAAGGAACATGTTTTTACAACTACAATTTGAAACTGGTAGTTGTTGCAAACATCCAATCAGATGTAAACAGCAAAGCAAACAGCAGTGGAGGAAATGATGCCTATCCAAATCTATACTAGAACAAAGTTTGAAGGCTTGAGAAGGATGAACTTACATTACATGTTAACACGGGCTGGACAAAGCCCTTCTCCATGTTGATGGAAGGATAATTCAATAAATTCCCCAAAGAAAATTCTTTATAAGCGTTGCCATTATTCTACATTTTGCAAAGAGTAAATATAGATCAAATAATATTGGAAGAAACAGAGGATAATGAAGCTCAGGTGCAGACTGATGATACATAATCAAATAGCAATTAATTAAGTACAGCGTTACAAGGCAAAAGGGAGAGAGGTACTGACAAGAGCAATGCAGAGCCCATTATTGTTTTGAGATCGTATGATCCTTTGAGCAAGGAGATTCATCTGAAATTAGTTTTCATACAAGAGAGAAGGTAAGGCACAAGCAGAAATTTAGGAGTTCAAATTTTGAATTGATATCATAGACAGTACCTGACGCTGGGCTCCCAGCAGTTCTAATAGGGGTTTGGCCACTGGAGTAGGGGTAAAGTGTGGTACAGTTGGGCCTGTGTTTTCTGTGGCTGCTGATCTATCTGATTTAACAGGTATCACTACCTTTTCCAAATACCTAGTTTGTACTCCTTGAGGATCTGCACTCACCCTCTTCCTTTTGGACATCTATTACGAAAGAACAACATTTGACTGGAAAAACATAGTGTGACGACACATGGAATAGGTACAGAAAATGGATAGGTATGGCATATACTCATATATGATGCTTAAACTAAGCAGATGGTGTAACAAAGTAGAAGTAATGCAAGAGGTCAGATGCAAAATATGTGCGACCAATACAACTTTGCAAAGTTAGAGCAAGCACCTTGATGGGTGAATAAGATAGGCCATCCTCCACCATGCCAAGTTTGTTAGCCAGTGGATCGTTCCGCAATATTCCTCTCGTGCGCCCATTCTCATATTCATTTTGATAATGTTCAATATCTGACATGCATGAAAACATAAAAACAAGTGAGATTTTCTTTGTAATGCAGAAGTGATTCTAATCCAATACTGCCTCCCTGTAAACCCCTTTGTGCTATCTCTGCAATTCTTTTAAAAGATGCCATGCATGCTGTAATTTGTTGTGTGCATTAATATAATGTGGCCTACTACTCAAAATATGAGAGCTCCAGAAGTGATGACACTTCGCAGATGATAGCTTCAACATATAGTAAAGAAGAACAAGTCGACCTGACCTGACAGATTCAAAATATACTAAGGGAGAACAACTCGACCTGACCAGTCGACCGCAAGAGAAGAGTATCATCTTAAAGAAGAGCAGAAGAGCAAGCAGATTGAAGATATTACAAGTCTTTCAATACAATGTCGGTTGGCCACCCATGATGAACCAGAGCGCACAGAGAAATACTATTCTTTCCGGTCTCTCCATATGTGGCTCACATGCATTTCGAAACTAAAGTAGGAACATTTAGCTAACCAATTAAACATCTCTCAGTTTTACTAATATCAGCAATAATATCAGATATGAATTTGTACAACTAAGCTTGTTTAGCTCGATGGGTGGAGCAGTGCTATTACGACACGAACCACGTAGGCTGATTGTGGTCATCATAAAATGGGGAAAACATAAGCATGATGAGTACAGTGTTGACCGTGGCAGTGGGATGGCAGATCTGAAGCTGCAAACCGCGCAAAGGGTAGTTAGCAACCGATGTTTGCTTTGAAATAACAACTAAGATTTGGTATGGACAAGAAAGTACGGTCAACAAGTGACAAAGAAATGCAATTATGCTGTCTCTCTATATGTCGCGACATGCATTTGGAAACTCAAGTGGGACCTTTAGCTAACCAATTAAATGTGTCGGTTAACTAATATCAGTATCATATCACAATCATATTTGAACAACTAAGCTTTCGAATTCTGAGTGTTGTGTTGTTTAGCTTGAAGGGTGGAGTAATGCTAGTACGACAGAAAGCACCTACGCAGATCATAGTAGAGTAGATAAAAGGGGAAAACCCTAAGCATCAAGAGAAAAATCAGGAAAGTGGAACTAGCTGGACCAGTGGGTGGCGCACATGCTTTTCGAAACGAATATAGGAACATTAGGTGACCAATTAAACATTCTCTGTTTTAGTGATATGAGCATCATATCAGACTCGTATTTCAACACGTAAGCTTTGGGTTGAGGTCTTGAGGAGCAATGCTAGCACGACACGAAGCACCATCGATGATGGTAGTTAATATAAAGGGGGGAAACCATAAGCTTTACGAGTATAGTGCCCGTGCCATGGCGGATCTGAAGGTGCAAACCGGACAAAGCTACTTCACAACCAATGTTTGCTTTCAACTAGCCACTACGATTTGGTACGGACAAGAAAAGTACAGTAAACAAAATACGATCTATTTTCCGGGTGAGATCAATAACTTAAGCACATATGGAAGAGTACCACCTCTCTTGCGACACCGTGTAGGCCTATGCTAATACGTTGAGGGTGCTGCGGGTGCGATGACTGTCGGCAGCGGGGAAGAAGACTTTAGACGGTAGATGGCCGGGTCGGGGGATATATCCTGTTGCCATGGACGAGGCGGTCGTAGGAGCGACAATGGCAAGGTGGACGACGGCGCCGATGAAGCGAGAGGAGGCGATGAAAGGATCCTGGTACAGCGCCATGGATGAGAGACGTCCATCTCTTGTAGTGGACGACGGGGTAGGGGTAGCGGCTCCGCCAAGGTGGAGGATGGGGTGGCGGACGGAGGAGGCTGGCCGTAGTGCGGAGGTTGTCGTGCCGCCGACGGTGTATGAATGGGGAAATGGAGGGGGGATCTCAAACTTTGGGACGCGGTTCTCTGAAATGGGGGAAAGTTACGAACTTATCCCCCGTTTAATATTTCGGACATCGCGTCGATTGGGGATAGGACGGTAATCTCGCATCCCCCAAATATTTGCCGGTAACTATTTCAGGCAAGGAGAGGGTGTTTTGCCACCCACGGTTGGCGCCCACGGTGTATGAACGGGGCTGACAGGTAGGGCGGTTGTGTCACGTTTGATGGAAGTTACACATCTACCCCTATTTAAAATATTAGCCTACATCGATTTTGGACGAGGAGAGTTTGTTTTGCCGCCCACCGTGTATGAATGGGGAAATGGAGGAAGAGACACATGTCTTTCGGACGAGCTTGAATCAAATGTGTTTTGCCACCCACATTTGGCGCCCACCGTGTATGAATGGGCTCAGAGGCTGTCGTGTCACGTCTGATTGAAATTACTGGTCTACCCCTATCGACAGCAGTGTAAATCTAGTCAATAAGGATGTCAAGTGTCAGGGGTAGACAGTAATTTCCATCTTGTAAACACTTGCTTTGGGCAGCCCACAAATTATAGTGGGTGTTTAGCCGCTTCGTTCAAAACTTGGGAGAATTAGCATTCACGTTTGCCCTGGGACCTGGCAAACTAAATTCAAATCCAATTTGTATTGGATTACGAATATCCACAGATAATTATACGTTTTGTTATTTATTTCTTCAAAACCACAACAAAGATTTATTCCACCTTTATATATGATTATGATTTAGAAATGTCGTGATCTTCAAATTCAGTAGGTTGGATACACTCTGAGTCAAACAGTTATTTCATCCAATACAATATGCTCACACGAAAAACAGTTCACCTTATGTCAATCATACAACTACTGAGGATTACCTCGCCTAGAAAATTCGGATCATTACAACACATGGACAACATAGGGGGTCTTGCAACATAATCCATTCAGAGACATGACACAACATGCAAGTACAATAATCTAATGACAATTTCAACTGGTATCTAAAGAAGAACCGGGATTGCCTTGGGCTTCAGATAGCAGAAACATTAGGACCTCCTCCATCTTCAAATGCAACATTCTTACTTCCTCCAATTCTTGGGTTGCTTGCATAATGCGTGTTGCTAATTCCGTAATTTCCAGCCTCAAGATAAAGATTACCTCATTCATGGCAGCCACACCATCTCTTTCTGCCTCTAGTAGAGCCTCAAGCACTATAATAGTTGTGCTCAGACTGCTCTCCGGCGGTGTTGCCTCTCAACTGCTACCATCTGGTAACATGGATGGCGCACTGCTTCCACAAATAGATTCTGGGGTTGTACATTGTGTCCTAGTGTGAATGGCATCCTGAAAGGTTTCCGCTGGACATCAGTAAGAGATAGTTATCATATGATCCAGGAAGTAAGCTTACATAGTAAACGATGGACGAATTGTTGTCGAGCATGGCAAACTATATTTAAATGGTTCGAAGCAGCATCAGCCGAAAAGAAATTAAAATGGTAAGATGAAACTAGGGATGTAAGTGGCAAATAAACGACATCCGCCAGTCCCATCTAGTTAGTTTTTGCTACCTCCCTAGTTCATTTTCCTCAAAAAACAAAAACTCTTTTGAACTATCATACCACTAGTGGACTTTAATCAGGATTAAACGGGACCCAGTTGACATCCCTAGTTGAAAGGGAGTGTACAACTACTATATTTAAGTTGCCAAGGCATCTAAGCAGTTGCAATAATCTGAGAAAGCACTTAACAGTGTGGCCTCATATAAACTACGAAGACAGTCTTGTGATGAAGTTGAGAGGAAAAGTTAAGGACTCAAATGAAATAGGCATGCATTTCTTTACGATAGTACAGCAGGCACTGCTGACATATTGACCAACTCAGGTATAGCGTAACAACAAATAAGCATTCGAATCAAGCAATACAGCAAAGTAGACAACTGAACTATTTGTAATTCGGTAGGATTACACGTTGAGGGCACAAGCCAAGAAAGCAGCCCACTCGCATTACATTTCACATGTACTAAAACACACTGGCCTACCATATGTTGCTGTGAAGCCTAGCTGCTGTTGCAATGTTCTTTGAAGATATTGTTAGCATCCCGTGGTTGCAAATCTAGTTGTTGTAGTTTATTCGGCACCATCTATTTAGGTAAAATTAATTTTAATCGCATGCACTGGTCCGAATTGATCATTAATGGTTCATCTAAACTAATGAAAGAAGGGTGTGTGCATACACGACAATATATCTACTTCCCTCTATTTTTATGCTTGTTCGAGGTGCCAGCCCCAAAAGAACAAATATATTGCTTGATGGGGTTGGCAGCTCCATAATTAATAGAAGCATCAAATTAGTCATGCATCTTGGGAAGATCAGGAACACACAAACAAGTAATGAACAGAGGCTCGGAGCAGTGATGTAATAGCTAGCATTAGAAAATGTAGGGTAAAACAAACAAAAAGCAGCGGAACCACATGCTAGTTTGGTGATGTGTAATTAAGCATAGAGAACATTAAGCAGTCTAATGGAACCAACAGGTGGCATCAGAACAAAAGTAAAGCATATTAACTATATGTGCACTGGTATGTAATTTAGCACATGTAACATGTTCACTGCCAGAAGTATGGCCCTACAGGTGCAAGCCGAAAAACGCGTCTCATGAAAAACTGAATGATGCCCTGAATAAATTCAAAGGTGCGGTGCTTATGCTAGGAAAGTGAACGCATGTGCCGGCCGTTGGATAATAGTACCTGATTCTCGGCGGCGTATGGGTATCGTTGTCATACTTGACAGCTAAGGATCGTCGATGGTGCTCATGTTGCGGTTGAGTTTGGGCCGGCTATAACTGTCACTGAAGTGACTCTGGTGCTACGGTCGTGGCGCCTGTCGACATACAAGAAAGCTCATCTATGGTAACTGAACAGTTGCACGATAAAGAGAAAAACCGAAGGAGTACAAATCGAAATAACCTGATGAGGCTGTGGCGTCGGTAAAGCAGGGTCGGTGGAGTTGAATATGGCGTCCGTTGAGCGGGTCCGGTGCAGTGGACAAAGGCTTCGGCGGGCGCATTGTACAGTGCTTTCGGTGAGGCGGATCTGTTGCGGTGGACGAGGGCTTGTACGAAGGGCCAGCGAAGGGGCGGACGAGGGAGTCAGTGAAGGGCCTACGCTGTGGTGGATGAGGGCGCCGGTTAAGCAGATCCGGTGTGGTGGACCATGATGGCGGTCAAGGAGATCTGGAGCGGTGGACAAGCCAGTCGCTGAAGCAGCTCGGTGAAGTGGTGAGTTGGCAGTTGGGGGTTCCAAGGTGCAGAAGGTAGATCCGGTGGGGTGTGAGGTCCACCGCTGCGCGGAGGACTAGATTCGGCGGCTTGCCGTGGTTGGGGGTCGGGGAGGGGAAGGGGAGGGGCTCTGGGGAAGAATGTTGGGGGCAAAGAGGGGAAAACAATGGAGTTACCAAAGCAGCCCTTTTACGTTCATGTGGCAGGGGTAAAACAGGAGTATCGCAGGGCTAAACTTTTGGGCGCGTGATATTTCGATGTGAGCGGGAAGTTTGAAAGCTTTTGGCGCCTAAAATTATAAGTATTCTGCTCTCGTACAGCCGACTATGATATCATGGCCGACAATTTGTTTGTTTTGCATGCAAAAAAATGTGCAAGTTTTGAAAATCAATGTCTCCAACTCAAAACTTAGATTGTCCATTCAATTCAAATATGGATCATTGAGCTACTACAAGCAAATACCATCATACAGTCCAATTCAAACGAAATTCCAAATTTGTTTATCCTAAATATGATGACAAAAGCAAAAATGTGTATGTGTATGAATAAAGTGGATGATTATAAAGTTTGAACATGCCCGTATGTGTATATCTCTAGGTTTGATATATGAATTTGAAATCACGAAATCCCGGCTTAAAATGTACCTCCGTTTAAATGAATTACAAAAGCTAATGATGGAGTCGAATTCCAACATTCCAATCTTAGGTTTGTAATTATGGTACATCAAGGTATATCACGCATGTTCAAAAGTATCGTTATCTCATAGTACAAACTGTGAAACAAATTGATCAACCATGAGTGCACAATATCTCAATTATGCTAAAGTCCCTCAAATATAAACACCTCACTCTTATCTAAAGTCAACCCCCCCACCACACACACACACACATATAGAAGTCATTCTCTCCCCCCAAACACCAACACACAAGCACATTAACACCCCTCTCTCTTGTAAAGTCCGGACCCCAACATAGGTCTCTATCACTTTGTCTCTCGGGCATGCACACATCTCTTCCCTCACTCTCTAGGTCTCCCGCTATCTCTCTTACCCAAGCACACGCACTATGTAGAGTGTATATTTCCCATACACATAAAACGTCGCCCCCAAACGTCTATCTCCCTAGTTATGTGGTTCTCGCGCACTCACCTCACACACCACCCCCACTGCAAACAAGCACACTTTGTCTCCTTGTGCACCACTCTCCTCTTTCTATCTCTCCCACATGCGGGCCCGCCCCAGCTCCTTCCCTGTATAAATATATGTCATGACTCTTTGCATAGCTCCCTAATGTATAACCGTTCTCGATTTCGCACATTGTTCTCTACACCATCTATTCTAGATTTCTCATGAAGTCCCTATCACACACACGATGACTTGCTTCCCTTGCGTCTCCGTTCATAGGCCAATTTCGGACAACATCAACATTGTCTCCCTATCTGTACGCCATTTATGGACACAAACGACCCCTCTCGCCCCCTCTCTTCCTCTCTCTCTCTCTCTCTCTCCGTCGCTAGCTCTCTCTTTCTCTCGCTCTCACACCCCTCTCACACACACACTCGATGTCTCTTCCAAATAGTCTGCTCCCCCGCCCGCCCCCATGCTATCTCGCTACTACACATGTCACACCATTCCCCCTTCCCTTATACTAGGTTTACATCATCAGTGGTCTCTCTACTCCACATAAACTCTCTCCCTCTCACACACAAACGCGTGCACAAACACACAAAGGCAGGCACAAACACCCATTTATCTGGATCCTCATCTCTCCTCATGTCCGCATGTGTATCTCACACACTCACTCTCTAATTATGTATATGTGTCTCCATGTTACACAACACAAAGCCCCATGTACATGTCTCTATCTATCCTCCACACACATAGACACAAAGAATCTGTTATCATTGCCTCAGTCTCTAACATATCACACACGCACACTGTCTCTCTCTCTCTCTCCCGCAAACACGCTCAACAAGGGTTTCCCCGTGAATAACTTACCGTCTATTCATCAACAATCGTGGCAGTACGGCGAACACAAGACGTGAAAAAGAATAAATCTACACGTGCTTAGACCACCTAGTATGACTACTAGGACTAGAGCAAGCCAAAAAGCGCGCCACCGTCACCCCCTCCTTGTCGGCGACGGGAAAATCTTTGTTTTACACAGTCGAGAAGTCATTGTGCTAAGGCCCCACATGTCGAGGCATTGAATAGAATATAGATGCTAGTTTACGGAAGCAAGTATAGATAATACGTTTGTATCTCCATACTTATATTTCTTCTCTTATAAAAAACCGAGTTGGTGATGATGGTATGTGTGCCATCTTGCAATATAGACCGTCCGATCTATATTTGACGGATGGAAATTAAACTAAAAGATACCTGCACCCCTCTCTGCAATTGTAGACAAGGCCTTCCCTCGTTCATCCTTATCTCCAACAAACCTCATTGTTGAGCAATTAAGAAAGGAAGCCTCTGGAACAAACTGGCCTGGTGGCCGCTGCCAGCGTCATCAATCCCCATGCCTCCGCTCAGTCTGACCACCAACCACCGCCACACCCCACTCCTATTCACCTTATCTCATATTTCTCGAGATATCATTAGTTTTTACACATGGGATTACTCCCGCAAGGGTCAATCACAAAAAGTGTTTTATAAAAAAATGCATCTTGATGTTTCGTTCAATGCACGGATCTTTCTAGTACCCCTACACAAGACTAAGTTGGTGATGCTGGTGTGTCTGCCATCCGTCATTTCTGACCATTAGATCTACATCTAACGATTGTGAGGTAAGTTGTTGCCTTTTCTCACCAACATCCCACTTGTCTACAAATTTGCAGAAAAACCCATAATTAGTATCTTAAAACCAACCACATCCCTCCCTGACCTCACCAAAACAGCCCAAGGAATATATTCTAATTGAAACATAATATATCTCTAGTGACATATGTATATCAAAATTAGAGTGTTTTGTACCAAGTTTGTGAATAAGTATTATTCTAATTATGATTCGTTGCAACGGACATGAACATTGCTAGTATTTCCAACCATGCATTTTTTCCTAGTTTTCCATAGTTTCGAGTTTTCCATCAAGATATTAGTCACTCATGGTTGATATTTACTTTCAATCATGTACACATATGCACTATGTAACTAGCCTTGCTTATTGGCTTCCAAATCTTAACTTTCACTCCTACTTACAATATGTAGAGTATTTAAGAAAAAACTACCACTTTCAACCAGCCCTAGGAAGAATCTATTGTACAAAAAATAGCAAAAACATACACAAAATTTCTTAATCCACGCCAAAAACTACCTAGTACTCTACCGATTAAGTTCGTTTAAACCCATTTACGACAGGGTTGGCCCACACGTCCGTGCTAATGAGGCAACTTAAACCAACACATTTTGTTTGACCGTTGACATGAGGGACCCACATCTGACCTTCTATCCTGTTATTCCCCCTCAAATCATTATTTTTCCTGAACATTACTTCAAACAGTACTGATGCGTGTTCGTTGGTGGCGCCGGTGATGAGCGAGTTGGCCGCCGCTCCGCCAGACGGGCCGAACGCCGCGCTGGCCTCCGCACGGGTTGGCAGGCTGGCCCGAGCGTGACTCATGAGCAAGCAAGCCGCTGCGCTGGCCTTCGCTCAAGCCAGATGGCTGGCCTTAGCGTGGCGCGCGCGAGCAAGCTGCCGTGCTGCCGTGCCAATCTAGCTAGCAAACCTTGCAGACACGCAGCTAGATGGAGCTATCTTGGCTAGCTAGCGGCCGCGAGCGCCGGACGGAGCTGGCATCCAGGCTTCCGCAACATGGGCTCTGCACTGCCGGCGGTTTTGACATCGCCTTCTGTCGGCGGCAGTAGCTGCGTCCCATGGCCGAGGATGACTAGGTGGACGGGCCGGAGGTAGGAGGTCACTCGAGGATTTTTGTTGGTAAGAGCATGTACAATGGTTGATAAGGTAGTCTTATCTTAAGTCTACCACGTATTCAAGTGGTAGTAGTTTCTTGGCATTTTAGTGGTTTCTTGCATTATTAGAGCAAGTACAATAGAGCTGAGTCAGCGGGCTATAAAAAATAAACTAGTATATTTCTTCTTAGTTGGAGGAAAGAGAAGAGGAGAAGGTAAGCGGGCTCTTCGTGAAGAGCTAGCTCTAGCACGTGCTCCTAGGCACTTTATGAGAATGAGAAGTGGGCCACATAATAAAAAAGTAGTACACTCTTTTGATCTATTATTGTACATGTTGGCTATAAGATGGGCTGTAGATGACATGGCACTGGCTTATAGCCAGCAGCTGGCTATACTATTAACCATGCTCTTAGGGGTTTCTTGTAAGGAACAATGTACGTACTACTAGCGACAAAAGGAGATTCTAGGTTGCGTTGTACTCCAACGAGTACTACTAGTGGTCGCGGGAGTGTATACCTCGTTTTATGGGTTCGATCCCGACCGAACGCACGGCGGCCTTTTTTTAAAATAGTACTACTACACTTCGCTGCGAGCCAATATTTTACATGGTTTGTTTGAGTTTTGAAGTCAAACGGATGTGCGGCCCCACAATCTGGGTGCACTAGACAGCCTAGCCACGTGAACGGGTTTTCCTTCCCAGCTTCCCATGGCTTGCGTCCTCGCCCTAGCCGCACCTCGCTTGAAGCTTCCTCATCAGCTAGTAGCATATTTAAACTAGCGCCTCCCAATTAAGCCCGAGGAGCCGGAAAAGCCTGGCAGGGCATTGGGAACTGTGCAATATGGCTTTGTACGTAAAGTGCTCTACTACTACTACTACTACTACTAATACTACTACTACTACTCTGTAGCTTGTGGCATTGCACGCATGGACTTTACTCCATTATCGGCTCTACTATAAAAGAAATTCCTCTTGACGTGTTTTTTTGAAACGGAGGCAAAAGCTTTGCTTCATCTCATTCATAAAGAAGGAACTACTAACAAAGTTTGATGATATCCATTACACCTCCACAAATGGAAGTGAAAAGCCTAGTCTCGCTGTATCAAATAACTCAAATGTTATGCCCCCGCAGTAACCGTCGCTGATAAACAGGCTGCTAGTGTGTGCGTGAGGGGAGCGGCTGAATAGGCCATCTACGTGAGAGGACCGGCTGAATAGAGCACCGAGAGTACCCACTAGGCCACTACGCAGGTGTACTTCCCCTGCATTGATAGTAAAGCGATGGTTCTAGAGAACAGTAGTACCCTCCACTTCCAACTGTAGCTCCTTGGCCCTGAGATTCAAGAGTTCAAAACTGGTGCACTATACTAGACTAGACTAGAAGTACAGTACATCGCACTACTAGTTGAGAAAAGTAGTACTAGTACTGCTACAGTATGAGTACGTACTCCTCCGTCACATAATGTAAGACGTTTTTTGACACTAGTTGGCGTGTACAAAAAATGGAAAAAACATACCCAAAATTTCTTAATCCACGCCAAAAACTACTACCTAGTGCCAAAAATTTCTTACTAGTGCTATTATTTACAGTATAATGCAATCCCATAACGTTCCATAATGCTAGTACTAGTAGTAAATAATAGCCTCACCCCTTTGCCGAGCAACGATCTACAGTTGGAAGGGACGAGGCCCTGCGGTTACTACGCTCTTATCTCCTCCTCACCAGTTCCCCTCCCCCCGAAGAGAAGGCAGTTCGTCGCTTCTCCCATGGATTCGCCAGGCTGTTCTCCTCCTCGTCGAGGCTGGGAGACCTTGGACGACGATCCTCTGGGAGAAATCGCACGCCGCTCCGACGTCCTCACCGCTGCAAGACTCGGTGCTTCCTGCACTGACTTTTTCAAGACGCTGCTTAAACAGGCTTGGGAAAAGGCCATGCTTGTTGGTCTTCCATGCATCCTCGAGGAGAAGGTTCTTCTATGGGACAATCCTTCAAACAGTCCACCGCTCCCTGGCCATGGTTGCACGTTGACTCCACTAGAGTTGCCAACGTTGAGAGGTAGTCGGATTTTTCTCCGTGAGCAGGTCAGTAATGGAGTTTGATCATGTAGTACTTAGTTATTCCATTTCCATCCCGTAATTTCTCCGCTACCCACCGTCTTATATATAGGTATGGGTCGGTGCCAACGAAGATTGGCTTGCATACCTCCGGCCGGATACCACCATCATTTTGCACAACATCCACAGCAGTGCGGCCGTTCCGGTAGACCCCTTCTCCACCATTGGGATCGGCCTTCCGGACTGGCTGGGCTTGAATACGTATGATGATCCCTACATGAGATTGAAGAAGATAGCAATTGCGGACCCGCAGACAAAGTGACGCGGCTACGACGATTACTATCTTATCGCAATGTTCGACATAATGATTGCCATCAATGCAAGAGGCAGTAACGGCAGAGGCTGGCGCATGTTGGCGGCGGCAGATTTGTACCCCTACACGTTCGAAGACGCCGTGCGCCATCTAGGCCGCATCTTCGCGGTGACAAGCCAGGGGAGTTGTTTCATCTGGTTGCCATCCTACGGTATGGGAGATTACAAACGGAATGCACAAACCATCATTTGCATCCCTAACGGTACTCCATTATTTTTGCAGGGACTAGTCATCTCCCGATCAAAATAAGATCACCGATCCTGGATGTGCATTTGCATCCGTGATTCGGTCTAACCTGGAACCTTGTAGCTGACTTTTGCATATTGGGATCAACTATCTTAGCAGTCGTTACCCATGGTACCACTGATGTGCAACACGGTCACACAATCTATCACGATCGGACCATCACCATCTAGCTAGGTATCCATTTTTTAACCCTCTCGCCTTCTCTTTCATTGTTGTACTAGTAGTATACTTTGTAGTACTAGTAGGAGTACTTTTTACCTTGGAGGACGCGTATAGCTAGCTAGGCCCTTGAAGACTTGAACCCACTAGCTGCCACCATTTTTGTTTTTCCATGTCTTACTACCTCATCCATGTAGCCAAGAGTGTCTATATATAATAAGTCGGTTATTTTACTTCCTCTATACAGGAGTAGTACGATTTTATGCACAGTATTATTGACCGCCATATTTGAGCACAACATTATTATGCATGGACCTTGACTATGTATGTCACCATGTGTCCAGATCTAGGATGCCGTGTGTACCAGATGAACGGTGCCGAGTTCGACCCCCGTGATGCTACGTGGGTGCCGAGGAACACTCTTGGAGAGTACTCGCTTTTCATTGGGGACAGCTACCCCATTGTGAAGCGGATGCCACCTTCCGAGCATGACACGGAAGGCCTGCCGTTCATGAAGCATGGTTGTGTCTTCAGTGCGCACCGCCGGATGAACGACATGCTGGGACACTCTATCCCTGATTTATGCCGCTTCAACTTGGATGAGTCTCCATTGTGTGGAACCGGACTAGAAAGCTGCGACAATGATTCCCGTTGCACACCGCTATGGATCGTGCCATCCATGAAGAACACCTGGGACTGGAACCTGGAGGAGGACATGTAGCCCATCTATAACGTGTAAGTGGAATACGGTAATTGTGAACAGTAGCGCTGTGAATAAATGTAGACTAGTCGTGCACAAATTTATCACATGAATTGGAGATGAACTTGTGTGACATACTGGCATTTGTCCTTTAGAATTTATTACTAGTAAATGTGTTATGTGTACGTGCAACTTGTGTGGTTGTTGCACGGGCTCCAACATGCTCTTTGAGAAAAAAAGGTGGCACAGCTTTGGATATATGTGACGTGGCGGCATCATATAGTAGCATCGTTCGCTATGGTTGTAGTACACTCCTACTAGGACAACAACTCCTATAAAACCTTGCGCTTGGCTCTTTGCCTCTTTGGGAGGTTCAATAGTTCGTACTCGTGTGAACCTTGCACTTGGCTCTTCGCCTCTTCGGAAGGTCCAACAATGATGATACTACAATACAATATGCTTCTGGCAATCTGACACCGATTGAACTGCTGCACGTCCACCGCAAGGGCAAGGGCGAGGGAGAGGGAGAGGGAGAGGGAGAGGGCGTTGTAGTCAAAACCCTCTCCTCGTCCTGCGAACCACCGCGTGCGTGGGCGAGGGAGAGGCGTAGTAAGCAAGGTTCTCCTTGTTCGGCGAGTTGACGGGACACATCAAAGTAGTACTAGTAGCCGTAGTCCATAATGCGTCCTTTCCGATTAATATGGCTTAATTTGAAATGAGAAAAATACACTGGCGGTCAACGTATGTAACAATACACTCTTTATGGTCACTATATATATTTGTGCGGCGATTATACGATCACTAGCTCATCGTAGAGCACCGTATTGCACCCTACTGATCGGCCACATAGTCGACGTGGCACTTTGTTGACTGGTTAAATTGTCACCTGGTTTCTGGGTCCCACCTGTCAGTTGGCAGAGCAAAGAAATCAGTTAAACAAAACTTTACACAGGCGCGACACGAGTCCAACCCTTGCGCGCGAACCGCCCTGGCTGTGTGTGTGAGTGCATGCACGTGTCCTCCCTCGGTCTTCCAACAAAGAGTGTACATCGTCTATAAAACAAAGAGTGTAGTACATGATGTACATCGACACTTCCAATGCATTTAGCCTTCAATCTAAATCGATACTGATTGACTAATGCACCAACTTGTGCTGTAGGTATAGGCTACATGTCTATCCTTAATTACAGCATGCAACGGCCTTCATTTAATCCTCTTATCTCAATGGTCGCATGCACACATAAGTCTGCTACTTTTGGGTGTTAATTATGCCCTGGTCAATGTGTAAATATATAAATGTACAGTCTTTCACGGGCGTAGGGAGTAGGTTGAGCACTTGAGCGTGAGCGTGTGTGTTGCGTGGTGTGTTGTGTGCTGCATGGATGCGTGAGTGTTGCGTGCGTCCATGTGTACGTGTGAGTGTTGCATGTTGCATGCATGCATGCATGGGGCTTACTCCCTCCCATTGACATGTTCATATTTCAAGCTTCCTTTGTTCCCTCCATATGGTGATACTCCCTCTGTTTCCAAATAGTACGAAGTAAAAGCCTCCCTCTGTTCCCAAATACGGAGTATTTGTCTTTCTACAGATTTCAAGAAGTGACTACGTACGGAGCAAAATGAGTGAAGTGAGCGTAGAGGCATAGGGATACTGTACAAAGGAAGTCCTCGCGATCCATTATTCCCCATCTCGGTCAGAGAGAACTATTCAACTAGTCTTCGTAGTGAAGTGACAATACACGCTGCAGCAGATGGGACACGTAATTAATAAGCTGAACCAGCATGTTGGTGCTACTAAATCAGCCTTACCCAGTACTGCCATCATGTTTGCCAGTAGAGCACGCTTCCGCAAATACGCCTACGCACCTCTGTCATCCATTAACTGACATATGGGCCCTATTGTGGTAGACCCACATGTCATTGGTGTAACTATTTACACTCCGAAGGAAGGTATATCCTGGTAGTAGTACTAGTAGAATTGAGATTGAATGCACTTTCTTCCCCGTCTTCCACTCTTCTTCCTCCTCTCTTCTTCTTCCTCCTCTCTTCCCCATCATCGGCCGCACACCATTTACCCCCGCTCACTGCTCGCCCGCCCGCGCCATCTTCCTTGGTAGCTCACGCGTACCATATCCCCACGCTCACTGCTCGACCACACGAGGAGAAGCTTCTTTGCTCGCCCGCCCGAATCCACTTCCCCGCTGGCTCGCAGGCACCGAAAACCCCAATGGCAGAACCGACTGACACGCAGAGCCGCGATTGGAATCCCTCCCCGATGTTCTTTGGAGCAGATCTATAGTCGTATGGACCTACTCAGCAACGTCCGTCAGGCCGCATGCTCGGTGTCTTTGTATCGTCTACTCGTCTGCAACTGGTCGGCTCTTTTCAAGACACCCTGCTTGCTGATGCCCGATCCTCGCAGGTGGCCCAGACACCGACTTCATGATCCTACGGAGGTTGTCGTGGTGCCCCTCGACATGCTACCACTACCCGTCCACCTGTCCTTCATGCGCGGCCACTACTGGGCGGGCATGAAGGCCAACTGGATCATCCTCATCCACCACACCGGTAGTCCATGGCGTCTCGTGGATATCTACACCCAGCGAGAGATCACCCTTCCATCGTTGGATACCGCCGCCATCGAGCCTCGCGACCCGTCGGACACTCCTGCCTACTACGCACGAGACGCGTCAAGCTTTTGGCTCGACCTCTGTTTGCAGAAAGTTGTAATCTGCGAAGTGCCCACACCATCAGAAGACTACATGGATTACAAGCTCATTGCCTTGTTCAACATGGGATTAGTCTATCTGGAATTCGGTCGCCATACATGGTTATGGCTCATCATCAATCCTATTGAGGCAACATTTTTGTCTGATGATATAGTGCACGATGGCATCGTTTACGCGGTCGACGCACAGATTGGCTGCCTATACAAGTGGAATCTATCGTCATGTAATTTTTCTATCTCATCTCATCTTTACCTTATGAATACGACTGCCTGTTCATTTGTTACAAATTTAGAATGCATAGCATGTCTATAACCACATCATTGCCATATGTTCCTCTCATTTCCTAGATTTTTACGACCACACATGTTATTGTTAGAGTTGATATGAGAACAATTGGCATCTAATGATTGTTAGAATACATATTATGAGCATAACATCATGATTGCTATATGTTACTCTCGTTTACAAATTTTTTATAACAACGCATGTTATTGCTTAGAGTTGATATGAGAACAGTAGTAGTAAGTGCTATGGTAGAATATGAGTAGGCGCTGTCATAGCTGTTTTTCTCTCATTGTTACATGATGTTTGAACCATGACATATTGCTAGAATATGAAAGCCATTGGCTTATTTTTTTAACTTGGGGTATGATTATGACCACGGCATTGCAATTCTCTGTCTATGATATGTGTCGCTGTTATAATAATCTTAATTCCATACATACTCTGAACATGATTGTTTATTTTTGTCCTTTTGGTCTCCAATTTGAATTGTTGCAGCAGACACAAATGCGCTGGCCTTCATGATTCCAGGACCTGGAATCATACCAACCAATGGGTGGTGGTTTATCGCTCGTTCAGCTGACGGCGGTCATTTGATGCTCATTCGCACGTACCAAATTGACCAAACCATTACATCAAACCACATGCAGTACAATGCGTGGGGCGTTCGTGACATTGATGGCTATGGCTGCTTCGTGTTCGAGAAAGATCCCACCTCCGTTGGGCCAGGCGTATTCAACTAGAGGCGGGTTTACAGCCTCGACAACCACTCCTTGTTCCCCAGGTTCAATTATCCGATCATCCAACCAATCATCAATCATATCACTGACGATGATTACTGTGCTATGCAACTTCCATTCGTGAGGGGGGCTATGTTTACACATCATACCATGGGTTTCATGAATCATCATATCCAGAGATTCGTCGACACAACTTGTTGCTAGATAATCTTCAGTGTGTGAAAGGCATCAAGCTTCCATGCGATGGATGGCTTTTGCAAACCCGAAATGCGGCGATGTGGTTCATGCCAACAGCAAATATGCACAACTTGATTCGTGCTGATATCTAGACTGAGCCATGTATTCTGCTGTTGTAGCACGACCCTCTTTTGTTGGATATTATGTACTATTGTTAGTTTGAAGCACTCCTCTGGTTTGAAGGATAGATACCTTCCTGGGATCAAGTGCATCCTAACTCACCTGCATAGAATGTACTGATAATAATGATGAAGATGTTGTGTAGAAGCCATATATATTCTGCTACCCTCAGTCCCTATAAGGGCGCGACGTGCACACCACAGTAGAAACTCCCGACCCGCCCCCAACCTAATCCCGCCTCCTACCGCCGGAGGCAGCCGTCGTGGGCGAGCGAGTGACGGCAGCAGCCGGAGCGAGGGAGCCCACGGCGCCGTGACGGGTCGCTGCTCCGACCCACGCGCTGCCGTCGGCCGGCCGTCTGCCCGCTCCCCGCCTCCAACCTTCGGCGCCGCGCTGCACCCCCCCCACCTTCCACATCCGGCGACCCACCGCGCCCCCCACCCAACTCCCTCCCCAGTGACGCACCGCTGCCCGGCTCCCTCCCCGGCGACGCGCCTCCAGACTCCTTTCCCTACTAATGTACGATGCATGACCCGAGCGCCTGACTGCCGCATATGAGGTTGCGCACCGCCGCCGGCCCAACCGTCCCCGTCAGGATCCCCCGCCTCCCACTGTGGCTCCTCACCGCCACCATGGGATCCTAGCCGGCAGGCTCCGTCGAGCGCCCCGTGCCCGGCCGCCTCGCTTCCATCACCGGTCGTCGCCCCTCCATCATGCCTCCTCCCACAAACCCAATCCAGATCCAGCGACCTCCACCAGGATGCACGTCGGTCTCGCCGTGGTCACATCGGCAGTTCAACTGGTCCCTCCATGGCCGGTCACTCAAAGTGCTACGTATAAGGTCACCCCATGCTCTACCCTTGGGCCTGGCTCAGCTTTCTCCCTCCCATCCTATATCTCATCTACCTACTTGTCCTGCTCTGTTTCCCTCTCCTGAACTGTGGATCATGCATCAACTCTCTCGCTATGTGGTGTTCTTGCTCCCTCTCTCGTAGCTACAACATGGTCACACACTAGCTAAATGGATCCAAAAAATGATTATGGATAATTGTTGTTCTGATCTCTAGTTTCTATGAACTGATGGGTAAGATTCTCTCTCTCATGCTCTCTCTCTCTCTCCTCATCCTTTGTAGTTTGTGTGAAGTGATAGTTTAGACTCGATGAAATCCGTTGTTTGTAGTTTGTGTGTACTGATAGTTGAGACTATGAATTCCATGCTTTGTAGTTTGTATGAACTGATAGTTAAGACTCGATGAACTCCATGCTTTGTAGTTTGTGTGAACTGATAGTTGAGACCTTGAAGAGTTGTCCATCTCGACTCGGTGAACTCATAGCTGATAGTTTTGTGAAGTGAAAATTCCTTTTCAAGTTCTTGTGGTATTTGATACTTTGTGAGCTGATAGCTGATACTTTGAGATGGATGTATTATCAGGCATGAAAATGATGTCAAATATGTGCAGTTTAATGGATGAGTCTTATCTAGATCCTTTTAATCTGAAGGTAGTTGCACCACTAAGGAAAGTAAAAAACCAGTATTTTCTATAGACAAGAAATGGGCATTTGGATCAGTAATCGTCCATTACTAGAGGTGTTTGTCACTTGACCATTTTCCATAACTAGTTTCAATTCATGGACTACCGGCACTTGCAAAATCAAAGAGGCTGACCATATCAAAGTGCCCAAAGTTGAAGCAAAGGAGATGAGATGCTACAAAAAAGGTACACATGCCAATAGTAGTTTTACCTTCCAGCCTTTACTCCGCTCTTGTCTAAAGTTTCTAAAAGAAAATCATTAACTTGAAACTCCCCACCTCTTCAACAGGTCTAGCCATAGCTGCAGGCAGTAGAGGATAAAAAATGCATGGATTAATTGGAACAAATCACACATAGGCTATGGGCTACGGATCACACACACATATTAGCAAAAATGAGCTATAGATTAGATTGATTGATACCTCCTAGTGTAGTATTTCTGTAACTGTATTTGGTCTGCACTTATAGGATTTAGGGAAGTACTGCAAAAATGTCTTGCATTAGTTACAGAGGTAGTATCTGATAAACAACATCAGTTCTCATATAAAAATAAAAAAGGTGTCTTAACTCCACCTTGCAAAACAACATTAGTTCTGTACAAAACAACAATCTCTCACACACAGTACAATAACTTGTTACTTCTATGGAGGCATGGTGCTCACTATATTCTCTCAACCTTGATTGTCTTGCAGTGCTTATAGGCTTAATTGTGAATAGAACACTTTATTTCTTTTTTTATACTCAGAAGAAACCTTGTGAACGTTCAGATCAGGGAAACATGAGGGCTCACCAACAAAAGCCACTAAAAATTATAGAAATTTATAGGGGTGGGTGAAGTACAAGAATACAAAAAGTTAAGAGTTGAGAAAGCGAAAAAGTTCAGAGGCCTCTTCCATTCACAAACGCACGCCTCTGGCTACTTGAGACGCGTCAGCGTCATCACCCATCCAAAAACGTAGTGCCTATCAAGCTGCTTTGTCAGAAGCTTGCATCGATAGTTAACCCGGTACTATTACTGTTACCTACTATTTATGCTAATGTTGTACTTTTGCTCTTGCTTATTAAGGCCTGCATCGATAGTTAATCTTGAATTGGATGCGTTATTCTATGTTAGGTGAATGAAGCCTCGGGGCCAGGGGTCACCTGCACTACAGAATACAAGTGTTTGCAGTTTGCTCACTAGAAAGTTGAATGAGACTACATCATTATTACTCAAAAAACATTTTTTAGAATTGTTCTTTGTGTCCGTGGCAAAAAATATATTTTTTGGTTAATGCAATCCTCCCGTGGAAGCACTAAAACACCTGCATGTTTTAGTGTACATGCTTAAACTGCACTAATTTTGGTGTGCATGTGTTTTAAAAAAACACCTATTACACATTTCTTGTTGAAAGTCGGTGTCTTTGCTTGATTGTTTTTGCTTACAGAAATGAAATTTATTGGTTACAGGTTTCCTTTTTCATCCGTCCCTCTGATTGTTTTGGAAAACAGAGATGGGAGCAACCTGCAATTTGTGCTGCATGTTCACTAAAAAAGTTTGGATCCTGACCAGATTATTCTCAAGAAAATTCTTTTGATGTGGTAAGCTTGGTAGCATAATTTACTAGGCAGGAATATATGCAACTTGTACATTTCTTGACTGCCAATAATTACTTAGGTCCACATAGTTTCAGAACCGAATGTCAGAAAAATGATGCCTTTTCAGTTACTATACATTACTTGGCATTTGAGCCCTCACTATTGTCAAAATGTCAAAGCTAGTGTAATCCCTGTTGAGATGCTACTCTTCTGAATTTTGGTTCCCACAACCAAGTCTGGTGGCTTAGATATTTATTTTCAACAAGTACTGATAATAAAAACTAAAAGGTCACCCATCACAAAAGTTCACATAGCATTATACTTGTTCGCGTAGTATTGTCTAGCAAGTACACAAGTCATGCTCGTCTAGTAAGTACAGAAGTCATGCTCTTATTCCACATCATGCAAGTTAAACTATATATTCCCCAAGGATGTCGCCCTCAGTCCGACTATTGCCGCTGCTTCAAAACAGAGAAATTTGATTCGACCAGTAAGTTATTAGCTGACTTCATTTTTATAGTTAATGGGCTCATTAACAACCTCATTTTTTGAACTGATTAATAGTCGTTACTAAATGCTAGATTATTTGGACTGATTGATAGTACACAAAATGGTTAGCAAAAACTTATTTTTGATTATTTAATTACTGGTAGTCAATCAAGGCATGGACGAGATTCTCTTTTGAACTGAAACCTGTATTGTATTTTTGAACTGATGCAGGATAGAGAAAAAGAAAATGAAGAGAATGATTACCGTCTCATTTGCCTCGATTTACTATAAAGAACACATGTGACAGTAAGTCCAGGTATTACTACACGTGGAGTATGAAAAATACTTTTACTGAGAGTTCACTTAAATCCTGCATGGCTACTAGCCATTGGAACTCTTTTGATTTTTCTATAGATCTTGCTCTGGCGGCGTGTTCGGGTATTTTGGACTTCAGATTTGGAGTACCACTTATCTGTCGCAACCTTTCATCATTCACTTAAAACATTCGATTGATCATACATTGAGTACCATATAACTGGAATAACCGATGCAAGTCGAAGTAGGATTGGCCGGTGCTGCCGGCTGGCGTCAAGTTCGATCCCACGGATTAGGAGCTGATCGAGCACCTTGAGGCCAAAGTGAGTGCTGACAGCGCGAGATTTTAGTCTCTCATCGATCTGTTCATACCAACCATCGACAGCGAGCACGGCACATGTTACACCCAACCTAAGAAACTTCCAGGTAAGACACCGATCGGCCGTCTACTTGCACAAACATATTCCTTTGTTTATAGCTCTATTTTTCTTTTTAGACGCAGACCTGGTGAAGCAATTACAATTTGACAGTTAATAAAAAGTGAAACAAGTGACTGCAACATGCCAAAGATGTTATGAAATGCCAACTAGGTACACTAAAACATGTATTCCACAATACTGCAGGTATCACACTGAGTGGCCTAAGGAAGCATTTCTTCCAGCGCAATTCTAGGGCGTTCAAAAGGGGCACGTGGACGCGTCGCAAGACACAGTCGGAGTGCGGCATGCACGCGATGTGGCACAAGACCGGCAATACCTTGCCGGTGATGGTCAACGGCCGGCGGACGGGCAGCAAAAAAGGTTCTGGTGTTGCACACCAACAAGAACTTTGACCAGCAGAGGACCAACTGGGTGATGCACCAGTACCACCTCGGGGACCCGGAGCAAGAGAATGAGCGGGAGCTGGTCCTCTGCAAGATTTTCTACCAGACGAACACTAGGGCCAGGAGTAATAAGATTATAAGTTAGTTTGGTATTGGTAGTTGTACTACCTTGTCGTCCGCAAGTTGGTATTGTTGTTAACGATCCTTTGATATGAACTTGCATTTACTTCCAACCATCATGCCGAGGGTCGACGTGGATATAAAGCTGAATCATTTGTTTCGAAACGAATTTTCAGGCACCTGATTTTTATTTGATGGGTAGCATAAGCACCTGCCGTTCGAATTCCCAGTTCTCCAATTTTTTCGAAACAAGTGCATGCACTTATTATCACGATAAAAACAATATCCGTGTTGCATCCCAGTTATCAGTCTGTACTTGTAGAATTCTCTCGTTTATTGAGCACGTATATTGTTTTTTCAGGTCGAGCAAGTTTCAACTGGGCTGTAGACTGCCCAGGGTTGGTTTTGTTTTTAACAGGCCCAGCCCATGACGACAACGGGGCACAAAGATCCAGTAGTTATCTACTCGCCTCTGCCCCGCCAGCGTTAGTTATATTTTGTCTTACAACATCCGCAGGCAGTTTTTTTTTACTGAATCAAACACACAGCCCAGTTCTATTTTCCTCTTGAAACGCATGTCCTACATCCGTTTTTCTAATATCTACCTATAGTTTTACTAGTTCATATACACGTATCATTATATTTAAAACAAATAAAATTCCCTTTTCATATTTACATCCTTATTTTTGTTGTTTTTTCCCACCCAGCGCGGATTTTTTTACCACTGGTTTTTCCTTAAACCAACTCAATTGTCCCACGTCTTATTTGCTTACAAAAACAAAACGATTTTTTGGAAAATCAATAAGTTCTTAAAAAAATGTTTATCATTTCGGGATTCCAACAGTTCGGACTCCACCGAAATATGTAAAACAAGGTTGAACTTTTTGACCGTGGTCCTGGGTAGAAAATGGGCTGTAATAAATTACTTAAGAATTAGCAAATGGGCTGCAAATTATAAAAAGTAGCAAATGGGCTTTATGTTGTCTGCCATAGATTTGGAGGCTGCTTGTGGGCCTACTAAGTTCATGCGTACACAAGGTTTCTCAAAAAATAAACTTAGTCAACAATTGACTCCACCAGCGTCAGATCGTTAGATGTCAATCTAACGGCAATCGTGCTTCTTTAGTCTCTGATCTTCCTACCCCAGCCGCCCAAACGAGCGCCGTCGGAACCGCCTGCTCCCGCCTCCTGTGGCCGGCAGTGCCGTCGGGCAGGCCTCACGGCCGCATAATACTCGCATCCCAGGCCTGTCTATCCATCTACTCACCCACACCTCCTGTTATTTTCCGGCGACGGCAGCCGAACCAGTCAACCCTCGTACTCTCCACCGCGTGGGTAGCCACTGCCGTGTCTTCCCCGGCTCCGTGTCGATCCCTTCGTAGGCCTCGCCGTCGTCCACCGCCCTGATGCTCTCGGCGCAGAGTGGTCAATGATGTCCATCCAATGGCCGTAGTGCTTCTTCAACCTCTGGTCTTCTTGCCCCAGCCGCCCAAAGCAGCGCCGGTCATGCCGCATGCTCATGCCTCCTGTGGTCGGCTGTGCTGCCGCGGAGGCCTCACTGTCCCCATACTAACCCCACCGCTGGCCAGGCCATCCCACCACTCACCCACTCCCCCTATTATTCTATGGCAACGACAGCCTCACACCGCAGCCGAACCAGTGAACCCTCGTACTCCTCTCCGCGTGGGCATCCACTGCCGCATCTTCCCCGGCTCCGCGTCGTCCCCTTCCTAGGCCTCGCCGTCGTCCACCGCCGTGGTGCTCTCGGCGCAGCGTGGTCAATGTGGTCAACGACCGACTTCCATCGGAAGAGTACTGTACGTGGAGAGGCTGACAGCTGGGTCCACGGCAGCCACAAGGAAGTGCCTCCTTATTACACGCAAAATAATTATTCCTCCACCTGACAGCAGGGACCCACCGGACGGGCCACTAGTATTTCGTGGAAAAAACGTTTCCCCCCTGACTGCTGGGACCCACCGGACGAGCCACCATATTTCGTGAAAAAAACGTTTGCCCCTGACTGTTGGGACCCACCGGACGGACCATCGTATTTCGCGAAAAAAACATCCCCCCCGCTGTCAGTTCGGACCCACCGGAAGTGCCTCCTTATTACGCACAGAAAAATGAATACCCCCTGCTAGCTGGGACCCACCATGGTGGGAGGCTGACTTGTGGGCCTACTAAGTTAACGGGGATGGAGGGCTTTTTCAACTTAGTCAATATGAACGATTCTAGCTCCAGTGACCGTACGATGTCCATCCAACGGTCGTCGTGCTTCTTCAATCTCTGCTCTTGCTGCTCCAGCCGCTCAAACAAGCGCCGGCGGGACTGCCTGCTCCCTCCTCCCCGCGGCCGGCTCTGCTGTCGCGCAGGCCTCACCGCCCCACCGTACTCTCATCGCTGGCCTAGCCATCCCTCTACTCACCCACACCTGCTGTTATTCTCCGGCGATGGCAGACGAACCAATAAACCCTCGTACAGTCATACTCCCCTCCGCGTGGGAAACAAATGCCGAGTCTTCCCTGCCTCCGTGACGTTCCCTTCCTAGGCCTCGCCGTCGTCCACCGCCCCGGTGCTCTCAGCGCGGCCTGGTCAACATGGTCAACGATCGACATGCATCTGAAGTGGACTATACATGGTGAGGCCGACAGCTGGGTCCACGGCCGCACGTAAGGAAATGCCTCCTTATTACGCGCAAAATAGTGATTCCTCCACCTGACATCAGGGACCCACCGAAAGGGCCTCTGTATTTCGCGAAAAAAATGTTACCGCCGCTGACAGCTCGGACCCACCAGCTATATCTTCGCACGCACAGAAGTGCCTCCTTATTATGCACAAAAAAATGAATACTCCCCTTGTTAGCTGGGACCCAGTATAGTGGCAGGCTGACTTGTGGGCCTACTAAGTTGACGGGGACGGAGGTCTTTGTCAACTTAGTCAATATGCACGATTCTAGCTCCAGCGACCGTACGATATCCATCCAACGGCCGTAGTGCTACTTCAACCTCTGGTCTTCTTGCTCTAGCCGCCCAAACCAGTGCCGATCGTCCCTCGTGCTCCTGCCTCCCATGGCCGGTTGCGATGCAGCGGAGGCCTCACCGGCCCCTACTACTCCTACCGTTGGCCAGGCCATCCCTCTACTCACCCACACCCCCTATTATTCTGCGGTGACGGCAGCCTCACACCGCAGCGAACTAGTGAACCATCGTACTCCTCTACGCGTGGGCATCCACTGCCGTGTCTTCCCCGGCTCCGCATCGTCCCCTTCCTAGGCCTCGCCGTCGTCCACCGCCCTGGTGCTCTCAGCGCGGCATGCTCAACGTGGTCAAGGAATGGCTTCCATCGGACATGGACTGTACGTGGAGAGGCTGGCAGCTGGGTCCACGACCGCAGCAAGGAAGTGCCTCCTTATTACGTGAAAAATAATTATTCCTCCACCTAATAGCGGGGACCCACCGGACGGGCCACCGTATTTCACGAAAAAAACGTTTCCCCCTGACTGCTGGGACCCACCAGCTACACCTTCGCACGCAAGGAAGTGTGTCCGGGCAAAAAAACAAAACGATTCGCCCCCCTGACTGCTGGGACCCACCAGCCACATCATCGCATGCAAGGAAGTGCCTGACAGTCGGGACCCACCTGGTCGAAGCGTACGTAGCATTGTCATTCTGGTCGCGAACGTGTACGTACATACTGGTCTATATAGAGGCGCGCACATATCGTAGTAGAGGCGCGCACGTAGCATGTACACATACGTACAGCGGCCAGGGTGCAAGAAAGAAAATACGGCCACATATGTGTACATACGGGTGGGGTCTCGAACACCTACTCGCGCATACGTATGGCCAGGGCTCGTGTACATGGCTGGGTCGGAACGGAGAAATAACTTCGTCGTCGTGTTCATGGGGAGGCAACGGAATGTGTCGTGTTCATGGGGAGGCAACGGAATGCGTCGTGTTCATGGGGAGGCAACAAAATGCGTCGTGTTCATCGGGAGGCAATGGAACGTGTGGGAGCCAACCGGCTGGGTCGGTACGGAATGCGTGGTCGTGTTCATTGGGAGGGCTTCGATGGAACAGGCGATGGAAATGAGGCCTGGCGTACCGCAGAACGGAGGAAACAGACCTCCTTCGGTCGAAATGGGGGTCCTATTGATCAGGAGGGGTGTGGCGTACCGCAAAACGGAGGAAACGGACCTCCTACGATCGAAACGGGGGTCATGTTGATTGGGAGGGGTGTGGCGTACCGCAAAATGGACGAAATGGACCTCCTACGGTCGAAACGGGGGTCCTGTTCATCGGGAGGGGTGTGGCGTACCGCAAAACGGGACTCCACGGGATACTGTTCATCTCCACTGTCGACCTCCTCCAGCCTCCAGGGGCTCTTGTTCATCCATCCTCCACCGCGCGCTACTCCACCGGCTACTGTTCAACCACCCCTCCACCGTCTACCGTTCTTCCAGCCCTCCACACCACGGGGTCCTGTTCAACCACCCCTCCACGGGAACCCCTCCACCGTCTACTGTTCATCCATCCCTCCACGCTACGGGGTCCTGTTCATCCAGAGGCAACGCCACTGCTCACTGTTCATCTAACACCCCCCCAACGATCACTGTTCATCCCAGAGGCACCATCGATCGGCTTCAGTTAGCAGCAGTAGCGAAGGAATCGCTCGATCGGGTTCAGTTAACAGCCATCGATCAATCGCAAGGGTTCAGTAACGCGTAGCCTGCAGTGCAATCGCTCGGGTTCAGTTAGAGCCCAACGCCTTGCTCGGGTTCAGTTAGAGCCAACGCCTCGCACACACGCGCATACGTGTACGAGATAAACGCGCATCGCTCGGCCCCGACCTCCCACCGTAACTGGGAACTCCCCGAAATTTTCCTCGCCCTCGCTTCTACCACAGTTTTTTCCATCATGGACGACCCAACGAATGTCATGCAGCTGCGTCTCCTGCTCGCCCAGGACGAAAAGCCCATTTTCTGTCATGATTTTTTATCATAGAAGTAGGAGCCCACCACATCTATGATGATACCGGGTTTTGTCACAATTATCATCATAGAAGTGTCATATGTATGACAGGAAAAAAATTGTTCGGCCCAAAATGTCACGGATGTGTCTTTTTTTTGTAGTGTAACCAGGGACACGGCTAACCATGATTAGTTTGTACACTCTGCAGAGGTTTGTGCACTTTTCCCCACAAGACTCGATATCCTCTGTTGGATTTCTCGCACTACAAGGTGTTTGAGAAACGGATGACCGAGACATAGTCTTTCAGAAGCATTAGCACCTTACGATGGGTACACCGGTACACCTACATCCCCTCCATCTGCTAGTCTACCATTGTAAGAGTTCACACGACTTCATCAACTATGCCAGAGCCCATAATGGCATGTGGCTGCACACGGAAGTTTCTAGTATGAATAATCTTATGATCCCTTTGAGCCTGGGTGGCCATCCATAGGAAAATCACACGATACCCCGGGATTTCCAAAAATACAGGCAATCACTGGGTTCCCCAGGTGCCTCAATCTACCCAGATGTGTATTAAAGTTTCCACCTTAGTTGAACCATTAAATAACAATCTCACATCTGTCATGGATTCACTCACCCAATCCACGTCTACGAGCATAGCAAAGTAGTATAAGCATAATGTAGTAGTAACTCCCGAGGTTTGAATGCAGGGCAATAGGTTCCTACCTCATCAACTACTTCCCAATACCCACATGTTATTAAATCGTAACCATGCAATGTTTGAGCTTGAAACTAATGCATAAAAACTGGGTATGAAAGGGATATGATCAAAGTGTGAACTTGCCTGCAATGTTGATGAAGATGACTCGCACTCAAAACTCTTGATAGTTCTACTCGTCACACTCCGTTCAATCTATCATAAGCAAGCAATAGTAACCACACATAAGCAATCACTCAAAAGACCGGAAAGAACGAAGAATACGATTCGGAAAACATCAAAACCAAGCAAATAACTCTTGCAACAGAAAATAATTTCTAACAGTATCAAAATTATATGAATTTGGCCTTATCCGAAAGTTTAGGTCAAGAGCTTTGATTTGCAAAAAGAATCAACTCAAACGGAGTTATAAAACTCAAGTTACGATCAAACGAAGTTCAAATACAAATTTGTTTGAATTCAAATTTTAAGACTTTCAAAAATATTGATTTAACCCGAATCGGATGATTTTTGGAGGCTCCATGGGTCTATATTTATAGGTGGAAAAGGGGCTTAGGAGTCAAAGGCTAGGCAATGTGGGACTAAACATAGACGGAAATATACGAAACAGAGAAGAAAAAGGCTAAGGCCTCGCACGGGCCTAAAGGCCTCAGCCGCGCACCGTACACGGGCTGCATTTTTTTGCGAAGTCTATTTTTTCTGAAATTTGTTTTTTTTAAACTAAACATTAATGAAAATAAAATAAAAAAGAAAACAAAATAAAAACAGGCTGGCCTGCTGCTATGCTACGCATGTGGGTGGCGGTTATTTCAAGGCGCACGCGTAGTTTTTTTTTCTTATTTTATATAGAAACAAAAAAAGAAAACTGGATAACGATAATAAAATAAAATTTTATATAGGCATATTATATATCAAAATTTTCAGAAAAAGATTTTCTACAACATGAACATTTCTCTAGTGCCAAATAAAATTCACGAAAATTCAAATAATTCAAACAGTGCTACTTCTACAATAAAACCCAATAAAAATCATTTTAAAAATACCAAAATGATTTCAAAATTATTTCTCTCCAATTTTCTGATGTAGGTAATCATTCTACCCTATTTTCCATTTATTTTATTTTTGGAGAAAAATAATTTGAATAAAACCCAAATAACTCCAAATTGAAAATAATTTCAAACGGACTTTAAATTTGATCCTTTTAAACTTCCAACTCATATTTCATATATTTTGAACAAGTCATTTTATCTTCTCTCATGAAAATTATTGAGTTGCTTAAAGTTTCTGAATTTGAAATATTTCCAAATAAAATTCAAATCTTTTCAAAAACCCCTTTTCATTTAATTAAATGGAAGAAGTTATATCATCTTCTCTCGAGGGTTCTGTATTTGAAAAGAATTTGAATTCACGGAGATCAAAATGCAAAAAGGTGAAAGTTTTGGGAAAGTCCTTTTATTCCCTCTCATTTAACTTCCAAAAAGTTTCGAATTTCACTCAATCAATCACACAACAATCAAACAAACAATATATCTATCTATTTATTATAACATTCCAAAATTTAGAATTTTGGGATGTTACAAACCTACCACCCTTAAAATGAATCTCGTCCTTGAGATTCGGAGAGGCTAGCAAGCAGAAGGTTAGGGTTTGGGGGTCTCCTCAAAATCCATCAATTGTCGCAGGAGGGGGTCTGGGGTGCTACCACCCCGAGAAGCATGGTTACGTTTCCATCAAAATTCATATACTTCATCCATATTGTTAACAGTGTCGGTCTTCTCAGATCTTCAGGATAATTCCTTATCTGGGCTCTTTCGGTAGTGGCATAACCTTTTCCTCAATTCTTCTGTCTTTCATCTTGGTAAGGTTCTTCTGTGACTAGGTCTTCTTAGCTGACGGGTCTGGCGCCAATACTAAACAACTATCGATATCTCATGGTGGTCAACCATTTATGGCTTCTCCTGTAGGAAATGGGTATAGGCTTCATTCTCACCGTATAACCTACGGTTGGCAAAAGCTTCCTTGTACAAGGGTCTATGCCATTCTAAGGTTTAAACAAGGTTTAATATTGTCGTCTCTCTACTATAGGTAAGTCACTCAGATTTACCATCCCATATAGCAAGGCGAATAATAAGAGTAAGTCGGTATGGTGATCAATCCATCCCGCACCCAAATCATTACCTTGTACATGGTTTAGCGAATCTCACATTCTAACACTCGGTCATCCTCACAAGTATTGTAGAATTTCTCTTGTCGACGAACTAAGTTCGGATAAATCCATGGATTCTGCAAGCCAAACAAACATCTATCGTTCCTTCACAACTCTCAGGTTTTGCGTTACTCCTATAAAATTGGCGGTGGGTAAGGTCATACTCTCTTCCAGGGTTTTTCCTTCAGCAAGAGTGTGCTTGCTTCTTGGCAGGTCCTGGGGTCTGTGGGTTATGGCCCATCTCATCACTTGTAAACCTTGAACTCATCATCGGGGCAACTAATCATTAATCCAACATCCAGCTTCCTAGCATTCTTAAATCCATCCAATTGTACTTTCTCTCTTCCTTCTATTTGTACCAAACTTAGATGTGATTACTCAACTCATCATGGAGTTACAATTGCTCCATATTAACAACATTATACCTCCTCTATATCCAATAATAGTCCATCCCCTCATATTCTTGTGGTATCCCACATATCGAGTTAAAACTCTTACTTATTTTGTCCAAAGTCCACTTTGTGGAATATCATATATCCTTTCCAGGGGTCAAGGGTCCTCACAGTTACTACCACCCTTAAAATGCACAAATTCATCCATAGACCATACTTCGCATATCCTCGAAAATGGTCAAACTCTTTCTTCATTGGGTAACAACTCATAAATTCCAAATCAATACCCACGACACTAACTTTATTGATTCTCAAATTATTACAATCTCCTGCATTTCCATTACATGCCTCAACTCAACACCTCAATAAAAGTTGCTCCCACTTCTACTACTATATTTCTCACAAACACAACTAATCATCACAAGTATCCTTCTCCTTGGGACAATCTCTGGCAAAGTGCCCTGCTTCATTACAATGAAAACATATTACTTCTGACAAGTCCCGAGGTTTCCTTGTGATTATATAGCCTCCTTGGGTCCTTGGCTTCCTTTTTGGGCAATTGCTGAGGTAGTGCCCTGACTCCTTGCACCTATAACAGGTGATATGACTCATATCCTTCCTGGAATCCAATCTACTTCTCTTTCTGGACTTTTCCGTTCCAATCAGGGCTCCTATTTCCTGTGGGTCATACTCTACTTCCTCTGTCGGGAATACTACTAGATCCCCATTTAAACAATTCTGGGAGATGTGTCCTTCTCCACATGGATAGCATGACGTGGTGCAGGGTTTAATTGGGTCTACTTTGGGTGTGTTCTCCACTTCTTCCTTCATCACTTATTCTTCTAAAATTTTCACGAGGGCTCCTTTCATTGCTTCTTTCTTCTGTTGGATGGTTCTTTGAACCACGGGGTAAATGTGACATTATGCAGGGTAGAGGGTAGTCCCTTCATAAAAGAAACAAGTAATCTGCCTAGTTGGGCATTCTTCATCTGGGTGACTTTCTTCA
Source organism: Triticum aestivum (assembly GCF_018294505.1). Taxonomy (NCBI): domain Eukaryota; kingdom Viridiplantae; phylum Streptophyta; class Magnoliopsida; order Poales; family Poaceae; genus Triticum; species Triticum aestivum. The sequence goes on from NC_057812.1 coordinate 300,722,654, forward strand.
CAATTAGGGCATTCATCCTTGTGTTCCTTATGGTTGTGTTCTATTTCTCCACAAAGCTTGCATGCACAAGGTTTCTTCATATCCTTTCCAGAAGGCTTCAATTTCTGAGACACAAACTGAGACTTTGGCAAAGTCAACTTAAATTCTTTCCAAGTGGTTACTCCTTGCCATCCATTGATGGTTTGATACATCTTCCACTAGGTAGGAGCACCTCTTTCAAAGCACTCAAGAGCATGTTGGGCCATATCCTTCCGGCTATAGTGTTATTCTTCATATGATCTTCCATGTTCTGAATCCATCGGTTTGTCTCCAACTGAGTCATCGGTCCAGAAAATATGAGTTCATATACATTCATCCTCTATTGGGTCCATGGGTTTTGGGGTGAGTTGAGAGAGATGGAGAGGGATACACACAATACAAATAATAGTTTTGAAAAGACAGATTTTATTTTGTGGCTGTCGAAAAAACATCAAACAAATGACAGCTCACAATCGTCACATCTAACGTAAGTATATAACATGGGTTTGGTTTTCTAAAGGTCAATAAATCTTCAACGTCGCCAAACTCTTCAGGTCTTGTTCGTGTCTCTGATGGCTTCTTCTGATCATGTTTGTCCTTCTCAAGTTCTTCTGCCAGATTTCTGTTGACGCGAAGTCTCTAATGACATCCTTTAATATTTCTGGAGTTGCGTTCCAAACTTCTGGGTTTCAACATCCTTGGCATGATCCATGGTCCTATTGTCCTTTAGTTCCTGACAAATCTCTGGTATCTCAAGGTTGTAGCTCCTCCAGCTTGGCTACTTTCAGCTTCTGGTTCCTGAGTTCTTCACAAAATGCTTCCTTGTCTAATACGGCTTCATGGAGCTCCATCTTAAAATTCTTGATGTACTACTCCAGATCCTAGTGATACATCGGCTAAGGTTAAAACTTCATCTTGTTGAAAGGTGCTCCATCAGCTTTCTTGTCATCCAATCCTTCCAAAGAAATGCAAGCTCAACTCAGCATGGTGACCATAGTATCAGTGGCGATGACATCACGGATAACCGTGTTTCTGCCCTTGTCATTGCCATGAGCTATCTTCCATAGTTGATATCTCCTGCCTTAGGGTTTTCTTGACAAAACTTTGAGTTCTCATGCTCCATGTTCCGGTCTTTCTGCGATACACCTTGATCTTGGGTATTGATGGCTTCCATAGTCTAAAAAATTCCAATAGGGTAGCCTTCCTAGGTCATACAAATCTGGAAAATTCTACAAGGCCTTCAAATTCTCCTAGTCTTCGGAGTCTTCAACTGTTGTAGTTTCCATTATTATAATGCACGGTAAAATCCTCTTCATTCCGAAGTGGTCTTAGTTGTTCGATATCTTGTACTTCTTGAAGTGGTCTCATCAGCCGAATCTTCGTGTGGTAAAAAGGGAAAGGGGTATAGTCTCACTAAAAGGGAATATTTGAATAAGCTCAGAAGAGAAGAGAGGTAAAAGATCTTTTGAAAATGAAGTTGTAGAGAAAATCTTTCCTATGGGCTTGCCAATTTCTAGGGCACGTCCTACTGTCAACATGTGCTCTGATACCATCTTGTAGCGACCCGACCTTAGACGGTCAAGTCTCTGTGCTTAAGTGTCATCCCTGGATCGGTATGCTGACACACATAGTACTCGAGGATTTGTAATAGAGGTAAATAAAATGTATAAAGTATCGTATAATATCATTACCTCAATCCAAATAGCAGAAGTAACAAGGTTGTGGATTCCCATCAACACCAACGGCAAAGTTGAGTGTAGAAATTGTAACCCTAACGTATCACTTACTCGTCGTAAGAAAGTCCTGCAACATGAGACGTTGCAGCCACAAAGGGTTAGTACATTGAATGTACTGGCAAATTCATACCATAGGATAATGATGAATAATAGCTATCATTACATGCATATATGGCTGGTGGAAAAGCTCTATGGTTATAATGTTTTTGCGGAAAGCTAATTTTTCCCTACTGCAAAGGAATACATTTTATTTAACTACAAAGTTGGTTGAAAACATTGAGAATGGTCAACCCCATCTCAATCCCAATTAAAAGGTAATTAATAACCCAACAAAATTAATTTAGAGTGATGAGATCAACATGATAATCCAAGAACTAGATACTCAAAATGTCCATAACCGGGGACACGACTAACCATGATTAGTTTGTACACTCTGCAGAGGTTTGTGCACTTTTCCCCACAAGACTCGATCTCCTCCGTTGGATTTCTCGCACTACAAGGTGTTTGAGAAACGGATGACCGAGACACAGTCTTTCAGAAGCGTTGGCACCTTACGATGGGTAGACCGGTACACCTACATCCCCTACATCTGCTAGTCTATCACTGTAAGAGTTCACACGACTTAATCAACTATGCCAGAGCCTATAATGGCATGTGGCTGCACACGGAAGTTTCCTGTATGAATAATCTTATGATCCCTTTGAGCCTGGGTGGCTGTCCATAGGAAAATCACATGGTACCCCGGGATTTCCAAAAATACAGGCAATCACTGGGTTCCCCAGGTGCCTCAATCCACCCAGATGTGTATTAAAGTTGCCACCTTAGTTGAACCATTAAATAACAATCTCACATCTGTCATGGATTCAATCACCCAATCCACGTCTACGAGCATAGCAGAGCAGTATAAGCATAACGTAGTAGTAACTCCCAAGGTTTGAATGTAGGGCAATAGGTTCCTACCTCATCAACTACTTCCCAATACACACATGTTATTAAATCCTAACAATGCAATGTTTGAGGGTGAAACTAATGCATAAAAACTGGGTATGAAAGGGATATGATCAAAGTGTGAACTTGCATGCAATGTCGATGAAGATGATTCTCACTCAAAACTCTTGATAGTTCTACTCGTCACACTCCGGTCAATCTATCGTAAGCAAGCAATAGTAACCACACATAAGAAATCACTCAAAAGACTGGAAAGAACGAAGAATACGATTCAGAAAACATCAAAACCAAGCAAATAACTCTTGCAACATAAAATAATTTCTAACAGTACCAACATTATATGAATTTGGCCTTATCAGAAAGTTTAGGTCAAGAGCTTCGATTTGCAAAAAGAATCAACTTAAACGGAGTTATAAAACTCAAGTTACGATCAAACGAAGTTCAAAAACAAATCTGTTTGAATTCAAATTTTAAGACTTTCAAAAATATGTTTAAGTTGATTATCTGGAAAGAGCGGATCATAACGAAGAAGTGGGCGTTGGTTTTCGTTGGATTTGAATAAACGAGTAAAAAGTTATGGCTATTTGAAAAATCAGGGCCAAATTGTTTTACGAAACAAAAATAGCTACGGCTAAAAGAATTCTAGGTCTAATGTATAAATACATAGACTAAATGATAATCTAATTACTCTATCGTACTAGTCTAGAATTAATAAACTATGAAAGTATGAAAAAGAAAAAAACAAAGAAACATACCTTTATAAGGTAGAGAAAAGACGATTTCGGAGGGTGGAGACAATTTCCAGAAGTCGCGCCGGAGAGGGGAAAAATATTTTTCATAAATGAATCTAGTCAAACCAAAAATATTGATTTAACCCGAATCGGATGATTTTTGCAGGCTCTATGGGTCTATATTTATAGGTGGAAAAGGGGTTAGGAGTCAAAGACTAGACAATGTGGGACTAAACGTAGATGGAAATATACGAAACAGAGAAGAAAAAGTCTAACGCCTCGCACGGGCCTAAAGGCCTCGGCCGCGCGCTGTACACGGGCTGCATTTTTTTTCCGAAGTCTATTTTTTCTGAAATTTGTTTTTTTAAATTAAACATTAACGAAAATAAAATAAGAAAAAGACAAAAGAAAGTAAAAGAAAAACAGGCCGACCTGCTGCTATGCTACGCATGTGGGCGGCGGTTAGTTCAAGGCGCACGCGTAGTTTTTTTATATATAGAAACAAAAAAGGAAAACTGGATAACGATAATAAAATAAAATTTTATATATGCAAATTATATATCGAAATTTTTAGAAAAAGATTTTGTACAACATGAACATTTCTCTAGTGCCAAATAAAATTCACAAAAATTCAAATAATTCAAACAGTGCTACTTCTACAATAAAACCCAATAAAAATCATTTTAGAAATACCAAAATGATTTCAAAATTATTTCTCTCCAATTTTCTGATGTAGGGAATCATTTTACCCTATTTTCCATTTATTTTATTTTTGGAGAACAATAATTTGAATAAAACCCAAATAACTCCAAATTGAAAATAATTTCAAACGGACTTTAAATTTGATCCTTTTAAACTTCCAACTCATATTTCATATATTTTAAAGAAGTCATTTTATCTTCTCTCATGAAAATCATTGAGTTGCTTAAAGTTTCTGAATTTGAAATATTTCCAAATAAAATTCAAATCTTAAAAAAAACTTTTCATTTAATTAAATGGAAGAAGTCATATCATCTTCTCTCGAGGGTTTTCTATTTGAAAAGAATTTGAATTCACGGAGATCAAAATGCAAAAAGGCGAAATTTTTTGGAAAGTCCTTTTATTCCCTCTCATTTAACTTTCAAAAAGTTTTGAATTTCACTCAATCAATCACACAACAATCAAACAAACAAAAAATCTATCTATTTATTATAAAACATTCCAAAATTTAGAATTTTGGGATGTTACACTGCGAGAGTATTAGTGGGAGTAGATAGTTAACTTGGCTATGATGGTTTTCAACGTGGAATGTCAGTACTCTATATGTGGATCAGACCTGTTACTTTGCTCAGAATGTTGAACTTTCCGTTTGAATGCATGGAATGGGCTGTTATTTTTTTAAATGGGTTGTATTTGTCCTTCATGGGTTTAGAGGCTAACTTGTGGGCCTACCAAGTTGACACGTACACAATCAGGGGATGATTGTACGTGGAGAGGATGACAGCAGGGACCCGCCAAGGTCATGGCAGTATGCAAGCAAGTGCCTCCTTATTTCAAGCCAATAAAAAATGGCTCCTCCCAATGGATTTCTGACATCTGGGTCCCATGTCATTATCAACGTAGTCAATAAACGAGAGAATTGCACAACGAGCGGCTGACACCAGGGACCTAGCAGCTCCCCCAGTTGTTTTTGTTTTGGGTTAATTTGATAAATGCCACTTGAAATCTGGTGTTTCTGAGAAATGCCACTGCAATTTCCAAACTTTGAAAATGCTATTTCATGCCATTTCCAGTGGCATTTTTCGAAGTCTGGAGTGGCATTTTTCAAAGTTTGCAAATTGCAGTGGCATTTTCCAAAGTTTGCAAAAATTGGAGTGGCATTTTTCAAAGTTTGGAAATTGCAGTGGCATTTTTATGAATCACCATAATTGAAGTGGCATTTATATAATTTGTTTTTAGACCGAAGCAGGGTGTCAACTGGGCTGTGCGGGGCACTCTGGCCTGTCTAGGCAGCCTTCTCTTCTATGTTTACCACAGACCAGCCCAGTAGTTTTTTTTCTTTTTGAAAATGGCTAGCCCAGTTTTTTTGTGATTTGCCAAGTAAGTCGCTTTGTCAGGCCTGTTGGGCTGCAAATCTTTCAAGAGGAGGAGAGCTTCATTCGGCTGGACGAGAAAATGGCCTACCAGTAATGAGAAATGGGTTGTACATTTTTAAAACACATCAAACCAACAATTAGTTTCAAATTTCTCTTTTTCATTTCGAGATTTTAAATTGCATTAATTTTTATGCATGGACAATTTGTTGGATTTTATATTGATATACATTTACTTTTAAAATCAGTTTGAATGTGACTCGAAATTTCGGGATTAAAAACAGTTCGGACCGCACTAAAATATGCAAAATTTCGTATATTTTTTTAACCGTGGCCACAATATGGGCTGTAATGCTAACAAAAAGAATATGGGCTCCAAAAAAACCTTAAGAATTAGCAAATGGGTTGTAAATTATTAGAAATAATGGTAGATGGGTTGTATGCTGTTTTCCACAGATTTGAGGCTTTCCTAAAAAAAGGTTGACGCACAAGCAGTGACTGTTGGATGTCCATCCAACGGCCGTCGTGCTTCTTCAATCTCTGCTCTTCCCGCTCCAGCCGCTCAAACAAGTGCCGGCGGGACTGCCTGCTCCCTCCTCCCCGCACCCGGCTGTGCTGCCGCGCAGGCCTCACCGCCTCACCGTACTCCCATCCCTGGCCTAGCCATCCCTCTACTCACCCACACCTGCTGTTATTCTCCAGCGATGGCAGACGAACCAGTAAACCCCCGTACAGTCGTACTCCCCTCCGCGTGGGAAACAACTGTCGAGTCGTCCCTGCCTCCGTGTTGTTCCCTTCCTAGGCCTCGTCGTCGTCCACCGCCCTGGTGCTCTCGGCGCGGCCTGGTCAATGTGGTGAACGACCACATGCATCTGAAGTGGACTGTACGTGGAGAGGCTGACAGCTGGGTCCACGGCCGCACGCAAGGAAATGCCTCCTTATTACACGCGAAATAATGATTCCTCCATCTGACATCTGGGACCCACCGAAAGGGCCTTTGTATTTCGCGAAAAAATGTTGCCGCCGCTGACAGCTCGGACCCATCCGCTATATCTTCGCACGCAAGGAAGTGCGTCCTTATTACGCAGAAAAAATGAATACTCCCCTGCTAGCTGGGACCCAGTATAGTGGGAGGCTGACTTGTGGGCCTACTAAGTTGACGGGGACGGAGGGCTTTTTCAACTTAGTCAATATGCAGGATTCTAGCTCCAGTGACCGTACGATGTCCATCCAACGGTCGTAGTGTTTCTTCAACCTCTGGTCTTCTTGCTCGAGCTGCCCAAACCATCGCCGGTCGTGCCTCGTGCTCTTGCCTCCTATGGCCGGCTGCGATGCGGCGGAGGCCTCACCGCCCCCTACTACTCCCACCGCTGGCCAGGCCATCCCTCTACTCACCCACACCCCCTGTTATTCTCTGGCGACGATAGCCTCACACCGCAACGAACCAGTGAACCCTCATACTCCTCTACGCGTGGGCATCCACTGCGGTGTATTCCCCGGCTCCGCGTCGTCCCCTTCCTAGGCCTCGCTGTCGTCCACCGCCCTGGTGCTCTCGGCGCGGTGTGGTCAACGTGGTCAAGGAACGACTTCCATCGGAATAGTACTGTACATGGAGAGGCTGACAGCTGGGTCCACGGCAGCCACAAGGAAGTGCCTCCTTATTACGCGGAAAATAATTATTCCTCCACCTGACAGCAGGGACCCACCGGACGGGCCACCGTATTTGGTGGAAAAACATTCCCCCCTGACTGCTGGGACCCACCGGATGGGCCACCATATTTCACGAAAAAAATGTTACCCCCGTTGTTAGCTCGGACCCACCGGAAGTGTCGCCTTATTATACAAAAAACGAATACTCCCCCTGCTAGTTGGGATCCACCTTGGTGGGTGGCTGACTTGTGGGCCTACTAAGTTGATGGGGACAGAGTGCTTTGTCAACTTAGTCAATATGAACGATTCTAGCTCCAGTGACCGTACGATGTCCATCCAACAGTCGTAGTGCTTCTTCAACCTCTTGTCTTCTTGCTACAGCTTCCCAAAGCAGCGCCGGTCGTGCCGCATGCTCCTACCTCCCATGGTCGGCTGTGATGCCGCGGAGGCCTCACCGCCCCTACTATTCCCACCACTGGCCAGGCCCAGCCGCGACGGCAGCCTCACACCGCAGCCGAACCAGTGAACCCTTGTACTCCTCTCCACGCGGGCTTCCACTGCCGCGTCTTCCCCGGCTTTGCGTCGTCCCCTTCTTAGGCCTCGGCGTCGTCCACCGCCCTGGTGCTCTCGGTGCGACATGGTCAACATGGTCAAGGAACGACTTCCATCGGAAGAGTACTGTACGTGGTGAGGCTGACAGCTTGGACCACGGCCTTAGCAATGAAGTGCCTCCTTATTACGCGCAAAATAATTATTCCTCCACCTTACAGCAGGGACCCACCGGACGGGCCACCGTATTTCAGGAAAAAAAACGTTTCCCCTTGACTGTTGGGACCCACCAGCTACATCTTCGCACGCAAGGAAGTGCATCCGGGCAAAAAAATGATTCTCCCCCCTGACTGCTTGGACCCATCAGCTACATCGATCGATGGTTGTTAACTGAACCCGATCGAGTGATTCCTTCACTACTGGTGCTGCAGCCGATCGATGCTGCCTCTGGATGAACAGTGAGCGTTGCTGGGGGGGTTTGGATGAACAGTGAGCGTAGCCTGCAGTGCAATCGCTCAGGTTCAGTTAGAGCCCGACGCCTCGCTCGGGTTCAGTTAGAGCCCAACGCCTCGCACCGACGCGCGTGGGTGTATGAGAGAAACGCGCATCGCTCGGCCCCGACCACCCACCGTAACCGGGAACACCCCGATATTTTCCTCGCCCTCGCTTCTACCACAATTTTTTCCGTCATGGATGGCCCAAAGAATGACATGCAGCTGCGTCTCCGGCCCTCCCAGGATGAAAAGCCCATTTTCTGTCATGTTTTTTGTCATAGAAGTAGGACCCCACCACATCTATGATGATACCAAGTTTTGTCACAATTATCGTCATAGAAGTGTCATAAGTATGAAAGAAAAAAATTGTTCGGCCCAAAATGTCACGGATGTGTCTTTTTTTGTAGTGTTGGATTAGCTACAATCAACACCATTCTGAGGCATACTTTGTTGCCAAAATCTGGAGATCACAAGATGATCAGAGGCCATTCTATCAACTTTCTACAACTGTTTGATGTGCCCCAAAAGTTTAAAGTCATGACCCTGGTCGTGGAAACAATCAAGAGGATAGCTGCAGATCAGAAGAGATCTTGTGGGTATGCTCCACATATTCAGGTGCTCATCAACTCCAAGATGGGCACTGGCACTTATCTTTTGGACAAGGAGCATCTACCCTTGAGACCAGATTTTGAGGACAACACGGTTATCATGAATGAAGAAGATCCTACATCTGTGCAAGCACAAGAAAAGAGAGAGAAAGCAAAGGCTAAGAAGGCTGCAAAGATGCCAAGTGTTGAAGAGGCATCTCAAGTGTTCCTAAAGTCAAAACAAGATCAGCTTTCTTATCTGATTCAAGCAACTTTGAGGATTGAGAAGGGCTTGGACACCCTGACTCAAAATCAGGAGAGCTTGGAGAGGATAATTGAGACAAAATTCTATGACCTTGATCTTAAAGTGACTGAGATGCAGACAGCTGTTGAGCAGCTCCAAGAAGAAGCTAATGAGAGGAAAGGGCAGGCTACCAAAGATGCCTTTCAGAGAGTGCCCAGAGGACAGAGGTCTGCTGCAGTGCCCATGGCTGACAGTAGAGCTACCACATCAGCACCAGCAACCACAGCTTCAGTGCCACCTGCAGTTGCCACTCCACCAGCTCCAACAACTTCTACATATGCTTTCGTTATTGGAGTCCTCTCAACACCATCTCCCGAAGATCAACCCTAGAGAGACGCACAACACTATGCAGTTTCAAACTTTTTGGTAACTTGTTGCCAAAGGGGGAGAAATGTATAGATCATGGTCTTCGAGAGAGAGTGTTTTTCCTTCTTTTGTCTCTCTTGCTATTTGGTTGATACTCTTGTGCGTGCTTGTTTGATACTTTATGTCTGTGTGTGAGATACTTGTATGATCATGTGTTTGATCATATTCTACCTTAATGCTTGCTTGGATGATGTTATCTTTTATATCTATTGTATGAACATTCACTTTGCTTGGTGATGAGTGCATGATTTTACTTTCTATCATTTTGAGCGCTCCACCAAGATGTATGTGACATGGAAGAGTAACCCATGATCCTAATCGATTGTGCATTTCCATTCAAAAGAAAATTTGTAATAATGCACAAATTTAGGGGGAGCTCTTGCTTATCACATACTTCTCAAAGCGACGATGCATTCAAATCTTATTATGTTTTGTCGAAGCTTTGATCTATATGTTGTCATCAATTACCAAAAAGGGGGAGATTGAAAGTGCAACTATCCCTGGGTGGTTTTGGTAATTCCTAACAACATATAGCTCATTGAACTAATGCTATTTCAAGATGACCATTTCAGAAAGTTCAACGATTGGCATGGCATGGATTAGGAATGTGGACCCCTCGAAATGCTAAGAATGCATATTGGCTCAAGCTCAAGACTCTACATTTTCATTTTAGTGATCCAAGATCACATTGACTCCATAGGAAAATCCAATACTATTAAAAGGGGATGAGGTGTTGCTTAATGGCTTGCTTGCTCAAAATGCTTAGTGATATGCTCCAAAAGCCCTCAACCACTTTCTCATATCCACATATGTCCCAAACCAAAAGTCAAACTCGGCCCCACCGATTCTATCTATATGGCGCCACCGAGTTCATTTGACATAGCCACTGCTAGAAACCCTAGTCATTTTGGTCTCAACGATAGGGATCTCGGTCTCACCAAGATGGGATTGCAAACTCTCTGTTTCCCTTTGTAACATTTCGGTCCAACCGAGATGAGCAATCGGTCCCACCGAGTTCGCAATGCAAACTATCTATTTCCCTTTCGTAATGTTTCGGTCTCATCAAAATGAGCAATTCGGTCCCACCGAGTTTGCCTGACCAACTCTCTGTTTTCCTATTACAAAAATCAGTTTCACCGAGTTTATGTGATTGGTCTCACCGAGATTACGTTATGCCCCAACCCTAATGAAATCGGTCCCACCGAGTTGACATGTCGATCCCACCGAAATTCCTAACGTTCACATTTTGAACTAAATCGGCCTGACCGAGTTTTATGATTTGGTCCCATCAAGTTTGGTAAATTGTGTGTAACAGTTAGATTTTGTGTGGAAGCTATAAATACCCCTCCACCCACTCTTCATTCATGGAGAGAGCCATCAGAACATGCCTACACTTCCGACATACATTTTCTGAGAGTGAACCACCTACTCATGTGTTGAGACCAAGATATTCCATTCCAACCACAAGAATCTTGATGTCTAGCCTTCCCCAAGTTGCTTTCCACTCGAATCATCTTTCTACCAAATCCAAATATGTGTGAGAGAGTTGAGTGGTGGGGAGACTATCATTTGAAGCACAAGAGCAAGGAGTTCATCATCAACACACCATCTATTACCTTTTGGAGAGTGGTGTCTCCTAGATTGGTTAGGTGTCACTTGGGAGCCTCCGACAAGATTGTGGAGTTGAAACAAGGAGTTTGTAAGCACAAGGAGATCGCCTACTTCATGAAGATCTACCAGTGAGGCAAATCCTTCATGGGCAATGACCATGGTGGGACAGACAAGGTTACTTCTTCGTGGACCCTTCGTGGGTGGAGCCCTCCGTGAACTCGCGCAGTCGTTGCCCTTCATGGGTTGAAGTCTCCATCAACGTGGATGTATGATAGCACCACCTATCGGAACCACGCCAAAAATCTCTGTGTCTACATTGCGTTTCCTCCCTCCAAACTCCTCCCTTTACCTTCATGTGCAATGATCTTGTAGCGACCAGACCTCAAACGGTCCAATCTCTGTGCTCAGGTGTCATCCCTGGATCAGTAATGCTGACACCACACAGTACTGGAAGGATATATAACAGAGTAGCAATCACACACTTATTACATCGAGTGTCTCAATAGAGATCTTATTACAATAAATATGGCTTAAGGCCATCTAATAACGATAACAGCGGAAGGCTTGGAAGATAAGTGAGTCCATCAACTCCAACGGCATCACTGAGTATAGAACCACGACCTAAAACTCCTTAATCGTCGTCTGAAAAGTCTGCAACATTAACGTTGCAGCCCGAAAACGGGTCAGCACATGGAATATGTTGGCAATGTAACACATAGAGAATAATGGAATGAAACAACTATACTATATGCATATTTGGCTGGTGGAAAGCTCTATGGTTACAGTTTTGCATAAAGCCAATTTTTCCCTACTGCAAAGGAATAAATTTTATTTAACTATTATGGTGGTTGTTGAACATTGAGAACGGTTGACAGCATCCTCAATCCCAATTAAGTAACATCATTAAACAAACCCATCAAATTAAATTTTATAGTAACATGTTGAGATTCACATGATAATCCAGGTACTAGATACTCAAGATGTCCCTAACCGGGGACACGGCTAACCATGATTAGTTTATACACTCTGCAGAGGTTTGCGCACTTTTCCCCACAAGACTCAATCGCCTCCGTTTGATTTCTCGCACTACACGGTGTTTGAGAAATGGATGACCGAGACATAGTCTTTCAGAAGCACTAGCACCTTACGATGGGTAGACCGTACCACCTACATCCCCTACATCTGCTAGTCTACCACTGTAAGAGTTCGAACGACTTAGTCAACTATGCTAGAGCCCATAATAGCTTGTGGCTGCACACGGAAGTTTCTATCATGAATAATCTCATGATCCCTTTGAACCTGGGTGGCGGTCCAAAAGAAAACAGGCAATCCTGGAATACCCAGGTACCTCAATCCACCCAGATGTGTATTTAAGTTGCCACCTTAGATAAACCATTGATTTAAAAATCTCACATCTGTCATGGATATCACTCACCCAATCCACGTCTACTAGCATAGCATAGCAATAATAAGCAAACGTAGAAGTAACTCCCAAAGGTTTGATAATAAATAGGTAATAGGTACTACCTCAACTACTTCCCAAACCCACAATTTAATTAGATCCTAATCATGCAATGTGTAAGGGTTGATCTAAAATAAAACTGGGTAGTAGAAGGTATGATCAAAGTGTTACTTGCCTTGCTGATGATCCGGGAAACCTAACGATTCGAAGTAACAAGCAGCGCACTCCGGGTACTCTATCGCAAACAAACAAGCATACAATAAGTACTCAACTAATGCACATGTAAAACTCAAATAAGAGATCTAACCAGAAAGTTCAACTTAAGAACTCCGGTTGGCAAAAAGAATCAAATCGAACGAAGCAATGAAAGACAAACGGCAAAAGAAACAGGCTTCATTTACTATTCTGGATCTAAGGCAATTTTTACAAAAGCAAAAACTTGTTTAAGTTGGTTAAACGTAAAGAGGGTTTCGAGACGAAACTCCAGGCGCTTGAATCGCATGATTCCGATAAACGAGAGAAAAGATAAACTAAAACGAAAATCGGATCAGAAATCGTGATCAGAAAATCAGGGATTTAATCCGAGAAAAAGAAAAACGACAAACAGTTTAACGAACGAACGTTCGTTAACTGGATCTAAACAATGAACACGTTCGTTAAAACGCACGAATCGAGAGAACACTCGCTAAATAGAATAAACCAAAATAAAACCAATCTGATAAAAAAATGAATCTAAAAAAACCGCGGCTTTAAAAAAAACTGGGCAGTTTTCTAAAGAAAACCGCCGGTGACAGTGGCTACCTCGGGCAGCGGGTCCGGCGAGGCGGCGGGGCGGCTCTGGCGAGCAGGCGGGGCGGCGGCAGCGTGGAGAGGCGGTGGGGCGGTGGCGCAGGTCGGCCGACGGCGCGGATCGGGCGCTAGGGTTTGGGGCGGCTCAGGCTGGGCTGGCTCAGCCCCCGAGCGGCGACTTATAAGGGCTGCCCCGGGCGGAGTCCCGCTCGGGTACGGCCCGGAGTCGGTTCGCGTTTTTTTAAATAATAACACACAGAAAAACAAGTAAAAGAAATACTAAACGGACTCCAAAAATCCCAAAATAAATTTTCCCCGACTTATAAAATCAAGCCGGACAAATTCAACATTTATTTGGGGCCTAAATGCAATTTTGAAAAACGTGCATTTTTCCTAAATTCAAATAAAATAGCGAAAAATTTCGGGATAAAATCTTATTTGATTTTATTATTAAACCCTCAATATTTCTATACTTTGGGAAAGTCATTTTATTCCCTCTCTCGTATTTTTGTAATAGAATTTATTGAAGATAAAATAAATAAAATCAAATGATCCTATTTTCAAAATTTGAGACAACTCAATTATGAAAATAACGAAATCCCCAACTCTCTCCGAGGGTCCTTGAGTTGCGAAAAATTTCTAGGATCAACCGAAATGCAATAAATATGATATGCAATGATGATCTAGTGTATAACATTCCAAATTGAAAATTTGGGATGTTACAAACCTACCCCCCTTAAGATGAATCTCGCCCTCGAGATTCAGGTTGGCTAGAAAATAGGTGAGGGTGGTCCTTCAGCAAATCTTCCTCTCGCTCCCAGGTGGCTTCATCCTCCATGTGGTGTCTCCACTGAACTTTGCAAAACTTGATAACCTTGCTGCGGGTTTACTCGGCTGGCATACTCAAGAATCTTGACGGGTTTCTCCTCATAGGTCAAATCACTGTCCAACTGAATCGCTTCTAATGGCACTGTATCTCTTAGTGGTATATCAGCCATCTCCGCATGGCACCTCTTCAACTGGGAAACGTGGAATACATCATGAACTCCTGACAATCCTTTAGGCAATTCCAACTTGTAGGCCACTTCTCCCATACGTTCCAAAACTCAATATGGTCCTACAAAACGTGGCGCTAACTTTCCCTTAACTCTAAAACGCTTAATTCCTCGTAGTGGAGATACTCGAAGATAAACTTGGTCTCCGACTTCGTAAACTGTCTCCTTGCATTTAGAATCTGCGTAGCTCTTCTGCCTGGACTGGGCTACCTTGAGCCTATCGCGAATCAACTTCACCTTATGTTCAGACTCCTTAATCAAATCAGGTCCAAACAACTGGCGGTCTCCAACTTCGTCCCACGACAACGGTGTCCTGCACCTCCTTCCGTACAAGGCTTCGAAAGGGGCCATCTTCAAACTGGATTGATAGTTGTTGTTGTAAGAGAATTTTGCATACGGAAAATTCTCGTCCCAACTAGATCCGCAATCTAGCACACAAGCTCTTAGCATATCCTCCAAGATCTGGTTGACTCTCTCAGTCTGTCCATCTGTCTGCGGGTGGAAAGCTGTGCTAAACTCTAGTCTGGTTCCCAAAGCCTCATGCAACTGATTCTAGAACTTTGAAGTAAACTGGGTTCCTCTATCTGATACAATGCTCCTTGGAACTCCATGTAGACATACGATCCTGGTCATGTATATCTTTGCCAACTTTGCACTAGTATAGGAGTCTTCACTGGAATGAAATGAGCTACCTTTGTCAAACGATCGACTACAACCCATATCGAGTCATAGCCCGAACGTGTTCTGGGCAATCCTATAATAAAATCCATGCCTAGCTTATCCCACTTCCATTCGGGTATCGGTAATGGTTGTAGCAATCCTGCTGGCTTCTGATGCTCTGCCTTCACTCTCTGACATACATCACAAACTGCCGCAATATACTTCTTCATTCCGGTCCACCAGAAAATATCCTTCAAATCCAAATACATCTTGGTATTTCCTGGGTGAATCGAATATGGTGAATCATGGGCTTCTTGCAGAATTAGCTTCCTAAGCTCCGGATCATTTGGCACATAAACACGGTCTTCAAACCATATGGTATCATGCTCATCCTCACGAAATCCCTTAGCTTTTCCTTTGCTAATTTTCTCCTTAATAGAAGCAATCTCCTTGTTAGTCCTTTGGGCTTTTCTGATTTTATCCATCAATGTAGACGGAATCTCCAATCCTGCTACATAGCCTCTCGGGACTATTTCTAAACATAACTCTCAAAGATTTTTGGCTAACTCCCTTGGTAAATCTCCCGTCATTAAGGTGTTGACATGGCTCTTACGTCTTAATGCGTCAGCTACTACGTTAGCCTTTCCAGGGTGATAATGTAATTTCATATCATAATCCTTGATGAGCTCCAACCATCTCCTTTGTCTGAGATTCAACTCTTCTGTGTGAAAATATACATCAAACTCTTATGATCCGTATACACTTCGCAATGGTTTCCAATCAGAAAATGTCTCCAAGTCTTCAGTGCATGCACTACGGCTGCTAACTCCAAATCATGTGTAGCATAATTCAACTCATGAGGCCTAAGCTGTCGTGAGGCATATGAAACAGCTCTCCCTTCCTGCATAAGTACTGCTCCAAGTCCTCGACGTGAAGCGTCGCAATACACCTCATAATCCTTGGTCTGGTCTGGCAAAATCAACACTGGTGAAGTAACCAAACGTTTCTTCAACTCCTGAAAACTAGCCTCACATTCCTCCGTCCATATGAACTTGGTATCCTTCTTCAACAACTCAGTCATAGGCTTCGCAATCTTTGAGAAAGTCTCAATAAACCTCAGGTAGTATCCCGCGAGTCCAAGAAAACTCCAGATCTCTCCCATGGTGGTTGGTGCTTCCCACTTGGTCACGGTATCAACTTTAGTGGGATCTACTGCTATACCTTCTTCGGATATAACGTGTCCGAGAAATCCAACTTCCTTCAACCAAAACTCACATTTGCTAAATTTGGCATATAATTGATGTTCTCTGAGCTTTCCAAGAACCAAACGCAAATGTTCCTTATGCTCCTCTTCATTCTTTGAGTAAACCCGGATATCATCAATGAACACTACGACGAACTTATCCAAGAACTCCATAAACACCTTGTTCATCATGTTCATAAAATATGCAGGTGTGTTAGTCAGACCAAATGACATAACGGTATACTCGTACAGCCCATACCTGGTGGTAAAAGCCGTCTTGGGTATATCCTGTTCCCGAATCTTCAACTGGTGGTATCCTGATCGCAGATCGATCTTGGAAAATACCTTAGCTCCTTGCAATCAATCAAACAGATCATTGATCATCGGTAGTGGGTACTTGTTCTTGATGGTTACTTCATTCCATCCTCGATAATCGACAACCATCCTTAACGATCCATCCTTCTTCTCCACTAGAAGTACCGGCGACCCCCAAGGTGAAGAACTTAGGCAAATATAACCTTTATCCAGTAACTCCTTAATTTGCTTCTTAATTTCCACCAAATCCTTTGCAGACATCCTATATGGTCTCTTTGATATTGGCCCTGTGCCTGGCAATAGCTCAATCAAAAACTCAATATCTCTATCCGGTGGCATGCCTGGCAACTCTTCTGGAAATACTTCGGGGAAATCCTTCACTACTGGTACTTCCTCCTGCACAACTCCGGTTAAACAATTTATTTGAGTCCTCTTTGGCACATGTCGGGATACATACTTGATCCTTCTCCCTTCTGGGGTGGTAAGCAAAATTGACTTACTAGCACATTCAATATTCCCTTCATACTTTGACAACCAATCCATGCCTAATATCACATCCAATCCTTGGGATTCCAATACTATTAGGTCCGAGGGAAAAACATAGTTACCAATCCTTAATGGTAACCGATCACACCACAGACTAGCCATATATTCTGCTCCAGGCGAGGTTACTAACATGGGTGACCTAAGGGCTTGGGTTGGCAGTTTATACTTATCCATAAATCCCCTTGATATGTATGAATGCGATGCACCAGTATCAAAAAGAACGAGTGCAGTAAATGACTTAACCAAAAACTTACCGATTACTGCATCCGACTGCTCTTCAACCTCCTCCATGTTAACGTGTTTCACCTGTCCCCTGTTGAAAGGGTTCGGCTTCTTCCCAGAGCTTCCATTGCCATTTCCATTCTGTGAATCAGGACATTCATTGGCATAATGTCCGGTCTTCTGGAACTTAAAACAAGTGACTTGGCTCAGGTCTTTCTTGGCTGGGGTTGATGGGTTGGTGCGGTTCTGGCCGTTGCTTCCTCCATTCCCATTACCATTCTTAGGGCCATTGTGATTGTGCGAGCTACCTCCTCCATGGGTATGCTGAAAATGTCCTCCCGGTCTAGGGGTAAAATGTGGCTTCTGCTGAGCTCCTGAATTGTACTTTCCTTATGCATACTTCCTCTTGTGATTTTCAATTTGCTGCTGCTTCCCTTCAATCATAAGAGCACGATCTACCAACTCCTGGTAGTTGTTGAAGGTTGCTACCATCAACTACATGCTCAACTCATCATTCAGTCCTTCCAGAAACTTCTCCTGCTTAGCGGCATCCGTAGCAACGTCATCCGGGGCATAATGTGCTAGCTTACTAAAGTCCTCCACATACTGGCCAACTGTCCATCCTCCTTGGCACAAGTTGCGAAACTCTCGCTTCTTCATGGCCATAGCTCCTGCTGAAACATGGGAAGTTTGAAAAGCCTGCTGAAACTGGTCCCATGTGACAGTATCGACAGGGAAAGTGGCTGTGAAATTCTTCCACCATGATGCTGCGGGTCCTTCAAGCTGATGTGCGGCAAACTTCACCTTCTCCGCATCAGTGCATCCTGCTGTGGTCAACTCTCTAGCTGTTTTGCGGAGCCAATCATCTGCTACTATCGGCTCGGTGCTACTGGAAAACACCGGCGGATTCAGCCTAAGAAAACGGGCTAAGTGATCAATAGGTGGTGGTGGTGGTGGGTTGTTGTTTTTGTTCCCCTGATTCTGATTCTGGACTAGCAACTGCATCAATGTGTTATGCTGCTGGATCAACTGGGTGAGCTCCGGTGGAAAGGTAAATCCGGGGTCACATCTCGGAGGCATCTGAGGGTTTAGAAAAGATGAGATTTAAGAATAGAGGGGGTCTAAAGAGAAAACACTGCCCATATGCACATGAGGCAAAAGCAAACAATTCACTTCATTCAATCAAACAAGGGCATACAATCGATCTAACTACTGCAAAAGTTCTCAGACTACTATATTTACATGGTGGACTACTACTACTAATGAGGTGGTCTACTAGAAATATTCTTCGGTTGTAGACTCCATGATATCTGCTCCAGCTTCATCAACATAGTCATCATCGCTATCATCTGGATTCGAGTCGGTGTCATCGATGATGATGTAGTCTTGCGGGCGAATCTCCTTGGGTTCTTCGTCTTCATCTACTGGCGTAGGGCCTCCCATAAATATTCCAATGTTCTTGACCAGATCGTCATTCTT
Source organism: Triticum aestivum (assembly GCF_018294505.1). NCBI lineage: Eukaryota > Viridiplantae > Streptophyta > Magnoliopsida > Poales > Poaceae > Triticum > Triticum aestivum. The sequence continues at coordinate 300,741,491 of NC_057812.1, forward strand.
CCCCACTAATACTTCGATTTCCTCTTCATAATCTTCACGTGTAGCCTTGAGTTCTTCCTCCAGTTCCTTGATTCTTGTCCTTGCCTTCTTCAGGTCTATCATGTCGGCGCACATCTGGTTCTCCTGACGTCAAATGTGCTGGTTTAACTCCTCGATAAAAGCTGCAATTGATCTATCCTTTCTGGTGTTGATCATCTCCCAGTGCTCATCTCGGCGCCCACAAATCTGGTAGATAGTATCCTTGAGATCATTGCGGTAGACTTCTCCAATGCATCCCATGGTGATGTGAGCTGCCATGCTCTTTCCTAGACTCCAAGTTGGTGCATCAAAGGAAAACTCTATGGGCTCGGTGACTGGCATGAACGTCCTTCCTGGAACTTGAACTTGAATCATCCAACGCTCTTCTTCAGGTAATGTGGCATTGTAGGTTCCGCTGAAGCTTGGTACTCCTATGTTCAGATATCTAGTGACTTCCTTCAAGTGATATCCAAAGGGTGTATCTTCATTCGGTTGCGTGAACTTGTTCCTTGCATCCGCCATCCTAAAGAGTAGAGAAGATGATAGGTCAGAAGAGAAGAGAGTGAGTAGTGATCTAGGTCTTTAGCTTAGTGGTCGTGTCCTACAGTCAGCGTGTGCTCTGATACCATCTTGTAGCGACCAGACCTCAAACGGTCCAATCTCTACGCTCAGGTGTCATCCCTGGATCAGTAATGCTGACACCACACAGTACTTGAAGGATTTATAACAGAGTAGCAATCACACACATATTACATCGAGTGTCTCAATAGAGATCTTATTACAATAAATATGGCTTAAGGCCATCTAATAACGATAACAGTAGAAGGCTTGGAAGATAAGTGAGTCCATCAACTCCAACGGCATCACTGAGTATAGAACCACAACCTAAAACTCCTTAATCGTCATCTGAAAAGTCTGCAACATTAACGTTGCAGCCCGAAAACGGGTCAGCACATGGAATATGCTGGCAATGTAACACATAGAGAATAATGGAATAAAACAGCGATACTATATGCATATTTGGCTGGTGGAAAGCTCTATGGTTACAGTTTTGCGTAAAGCCAATTTTTCCCTACTGCAAAGGAATAAATTTTATTGAACTATTATGGTGGTTGTTGAACAATGAGAATGGTTGACAGCATCCTCAATCCCAATTAAGTAACATCATTAAACAAACCCATCAAATTAAATTTTATAGTAACATGTTGAGATTCACTTGATAATCTAGGTACTAGATACTCAAGATGTCCATAACTGGGGACACGACTAACCATGATTAGTTTATACACTCTGCAGAGGTTTGCGCACTTTTCCCCACAAGACTCGATCGTCTCCGTTTGGTTTCTTGCACTACACGGTGTTTGAGAAACGGATGACCGAGACATAGTCTTTCAGAAGCACTAGCACCTTACGATGGGCAGACCGTATCACCTACATCCCCTACATCTGCTAGTCTACCACTGTAAGAGTTCGCACGACTTAGTCAACTATGCTAGAGACCATAATAGCTTGTGGCTGCACACGGAAGTTTCTAGCATGAATAATCTCATGATCCCTTTGAACCTGGGTGGCGGTCCAAAAGAAAACATGCAATTCTGGAATACCCAGGTACCTCAATCCACCCAGATGTGTATTTAAGTTGCCACCTTAGATAAACCATTGATTTAAAATTCTCACATCTGTCATGGATATCACTCACCCAATCCACGTCTACTAGCATAGCATAGCAATAATAAGCAAACGTAGAAGTAACTCCCAAAGGTTTGATAATAAACAGGTAATAGGTACTACCTCAACTACTTCCCAAACCCACAATTTAATTAAATCCTAATCATGCAATGTGTAAGGGTTGATCTAATGCAATAAAACTGGGTAGTAGAAGGTATGATCAAAGTGTTACTTGCCTTGCTGATGATCCGGGAAACCTAACGATTCGAAGTAACAAGCGGCGCACTCCGGGTACTCTATCGCAAACAAACAAGCATACAATAAGTACTCAACTAATGCACAGGTAAAACTCAAATAAGAGATCTAACCAGAAAGTTCAACTTAAGAACTCCGGTTGGCAAAAAGAATCAAATCGAACGAAGCAACGAAAGACAAACGGCAAAAGAAACAGGCTTTGTTTACTATTCTGGATCTAAGGCATTTTTTACAGAAGCAAAAACTTGTTTAAGTTGGTTAAACGGAAAGAGGGTTTCGAGACGAAACTCCAGGTGATTGAATTGCCTGATTCCGATAAACGAGCGAAAAGATAAACTAAAATGAAAATCGGATCAGAAATCGCGATCAGAAAATCGTGGATTTAATCCGAGAAAAAGAAAAACGACGAACAGTTTAACGAACGAACGTTCGTTAACTGGATCTAAAGGACGAACACATTTGTTAAAATGCACGAATCAAGCGAACGCTCGCTAAATAGATTAAACCGAAATAAAACCGATCTGATAAAAAACGAATCTAAAAAAATAAACCGCGGCATTAAAAAAACCGGGCGGTTTTCTTTAGAAAACCGCCGACGACGGCGGCTACCTCAGGCGGCGGGTCCGGCGAGGCGGCG
>NC_057812.1:300744456-300764056 GCF_018294505.1 Triticum aestivum
GTTCGTGTTTTTTTTAAATAATAACGCATAGAAAAATAAATAAAAGAAACACTAAACGGACTCCAAAAATCCCGAAATAAATTTTCCCCGACTTCTAAAATCAAGCCGGACAAAGTGAACATTTATTTGGGGCCTAAATGCAATTTTGAAAAACACACATTTTTTCCTAAATTCAAATAAAATAGTGAAAAATTCCGGGATAAAATCTTATTTGATTTTATTATTAAACCCTCAATATTTCTATACTTTGGGAAAGTCATTCTATTCCCTCTCTCTCGTATTTTTGTAATAGAAATTATTGAAGATAAAATAAATCAATTCAAATGATCCTATTTTCAAAATTTGAGACAACTCAATTATGAAAATAACGAAATCCCCAACTCTCTCCGAGGGTCCTTGAGTTGCCAAAAATTTCTAGGATCAACCAAAATGCAATAAATATGATATGCAATGATGATCTAGTGTATAACATTCCAAATTGAAAATTTGGGATGTTACATTTACATTCTGCTGCTATACTCTTAGAATTGCATGTGTAGGTTGATTGCTTGACTTGTTCTAAGTTGCTAAAATCTGCCAATCTTAAAATTGGGAAAAGGCTAGATTTTTATTTGGTCAAGTAGTCTAATCACCCCCTTCTAGACATACTTTCGATCCTACAGATTGCCATGCAACAGATGCACTAGAGCTATAAGTTTATGAAAGCTCAAAAGAAAACTAAGTGGGTGTGCATCCAACTTGCTTGCTCATGAAGACCTTGGGCAATTTGAGGAAGCCCATCGTTGGAATATACAAGCCAAGTTCTATAATGAAAAATTCCCACTAGCATATGAAAGTGACAACATAGGAGACTCTCTATCATGAAGATCATGGTGCTACTTTGAAGCACAAATGTGAAAAAAAGGATAGTAGCATTGCCCCTTCACTCTTTTTCCCTCATTTTTTTGTTCGGCTTCTTTGGCCTCCCTTTTATTTATTTTCCTCACATTGGAGAATGCTCTAATAATGATGATCATCACACTTTTATCTACTTACAACTCAAAAATTACAACTCGATACTTAGAACAAAATATGACTCTATATCGATGCCTTCGGCGATGTATCGGGATATGCAATGACTCAAGAGTGACATTGATGAAAGAATTATGAAAGGTGGCTTTGCCACAAATACGATGTCAACTACATGATCATGCAAAGCAATATGACAATGATGGAATGTGTCATAAAATAAAACGGAACGGAGGAAAGTTGCATGGCAATATATCTCGGAATGGCTATGGAAATGCCATAATAGGTAGGTATGGTGGCTATTTTGAGCAAGGTATATGGTGGGTGTATGGTACCGGCTAAGGTTGCGCGACACTAGAGAGGCTAGCAATGGTGGAAGGGTGAGAGTGCGTATAATTCATTGACTCAACATTAGTCATAAAGAACTCACATACTTATTGCAAAAATCTATTAGTCATCGAAACAAAGTACTACGAGCATGCTCCTAGGGGGATATATTGGTAGGAAAAGACCATTGCTCGTCCCCGGCCGCCACTCATAAGGAAGACAATCAAAAAATACCTCATGCTCCAACTTCATTGCATAACGGTTCACCACACGTGCACGCTACGGGAATCACAAACCTTAACACAAGTATTTCTCAAATTCACAATTACTCACTAGCATGACTCTAATATCACCATCTGTATATCTCAAAACAATCATAAGGAAACAAACTTCTCATTGTATTCAATGCACTTTATATGAAAGTTTTCATTATACCCCTCTTGGATGCCTATCATTTTAGGACTAAATTCATAACCAAAGCAAATTACCATGATGTTTAAACAAAATCTCAAAATAATATAAGTGAAGCATGAGAGTTCAACAATTTCTACAAAATAAAGCCACCGACATGCTCTAAAAAGATATAAGTGAAGCACTAGAGCAAAATTGCCTAGCTCAAAAGAGATAAGTGAAGCACATAGAGTATTCTAATAAATAACAATTCATGCGTGTCCCTCTCAAAAGGTGTGTATAGCAAGGATGATTGTGGAAAACTAAAAATCAAAGGCTCATATCATACAAGACGATCCAAGCAAAACACATATCATGTGGTGAATAAAAATATAGCCTCAAGTAAAGTTACCGATAGACGAAGATGAAAGAGGGGACGCCTTCCAGGGCATCCCCAAGCTTAGGCTCTTGGTTGTCCTTGAATATTACCTTGGGGTGCCTTGGGCATCCCCAATCTTAGGCTCTTGCCACTCCTTATTCCATAGTCCATAAAATCCTTGCCCAAAACTTGAAAACTTCACAACACAAAACTCAAAAGAAAATCTCATAAGCTCCGTTAGTATAAGAAAAGAAATCACCACTTTTGGTACTGTCGTGAGCTCATTCTTTATTTATACTGGTGTAATATATACTATATTCCAACTTTTCCATGGTTCATACCCCCTGATACTACCCATAGATTCATCAAAATAAGCAAACAACACATAGAAAACGGAATCTGTCAAAAACAGAACAGTTTGTAGTAATCTGTAACTCACGAATACTTCTGTAACTCCAAAAATTCAGAAAAATTAGGACAACCTGGGAAATTTGTATGTTAATCTTCTGCAAAAAGAATCAATATTTTATAACTCTTATGTTAAAAATAATAATTGTTTTCCTGAGCACAAAAGTTTCTGTTTTTCAGCAAGATCAAATCAACTATTACCGTAAGCCATCCCAATGGTCTTCCTTGGCACAAACACTAATTAAAACACAAAAAAATATCTAACCAGAGGCTAGATTAATTATTTATTGAAAAAAATCAAGGGAAAATATTGGGCTGTCTCTGAACAAGAGCTTTTCTTTAAAGCCTTTTAGCTAGGCATTGAGATTTCAATGATGCTCACATGAAAGACAAGAATTGAAGCGCAAAGAGAGCATCAAAGAACATGTGACAAACACATATAAGTCTAACATACTTACTATGCATAGGCATTTTATAAGCAAATAAATTATCAAGGCAAGCAAAAACTAGCATATGCATGGAAGAAAGAAACAATAGCAATCTCAACATAATGAGAGGTAATTTAGTGACATGAAAATTTCTACAACCATATTTTCCTCTCTCATAATAATTACATGTAGGATCGTAATCAAAATCAACAATATAAATATCACATAAAATATTCTCAACATGATCCACATGCATGCAAAGTTGAAACTCTTCCAAAATAGTGTAATTGTCATTAAATAAAGTCATGGCCTCTGCAAACCCACTTTTATCAAAAATTTCATAAGACTTATCAATCTCCAAAGTAGTGGGATCATTATTTCCTGAAGTTGACACTCTTCCAAAACCACTTTCAATACTATAGCAAACATACTCATCATGAGGCTTAAATAAATTTTCAAGATCATAAGAAGCATTATCACCCCAATCATGATCATTGCAATAAGTAGAGGACATAGCAAAACTAGCATCCCCAAGCTTGGGGTTTTGCATATCAATAGCACAATGACATTAATAGAATATATAATAACATCATTGCAATCATGCTTTTGATTCAAGAAACTATCAAGTATGGGTGCAATAGCAATAATCTCATGTTTAACACAAGGAACTATAGCACATTCATCTCCATAAATATTGGCATCATGGCCACAAGAATAGTAAGCATCGTGTTCATCAAGGGATATTTCAATCGAATCATTGAAATCATAACTATCTATAGATTCATGCATATCATTATTTTCTTCCAAAGCAATGGTCACTCTCTCAATAAATTCTTTGACATAGACATTATGAGCATAGTTTTCATAGCAATATTTAAGTATGTCAAAATTTTCATATTTGTAGAGAGTAATATCATACTTTTCAATCAAAGAAGCAACCTCATAAGCACCCTTAAAAGTAACAAATTATTCAATTTGTTCAATATCATAGCAACTATAAACACCCTTTTCATAAGAAGATAAAATTTCATTATCATTAAACTCACATAGGTAGGGAAGGTGTTTTTTAGGGTTCTTAGAGCAACAAGTAAAATCACAAAGTTCACAAAGATTCCAAGCATAGCATAGAAACAATTTATTTGATTCCATAGGAGTCTCCCTTTTCTAGACAAACGGTGACACACAAAATGAGCATGCTCATCCAATGATTTTCCCTCAACTAAACTAGTTGGAGTTTCAGCATGAGCCCATATGGATCGAAGATGATCCAAGTAGAAAACTTTAAGTGGATACATAAACTTTGTTTCTGATTTTCAATAAGCACACAATTATACCAAGCAAACAAGCAAACAAACCAAGTAAGACATAAGGGCAAACAAAAAGAAGGACGAAAGAGAAGGCAAAGAAAAAGACTAATATTTTCAAAAATCATTTTAGAAGTGGGGGAGAGGAAAATGAGAGGCAAATGGTGAATAATGTAATGCAAGAGATGAGAGTTTTGTGATGGGTACTTGGTATGTCTTGACTTGGCATAGATCTCCCGGCAACGGCATGAGAAATTCTTTCTGCTACTTCTTGAGCTTGCTTTGGTTTTTCCCTTGAAGAGGAAAGGGTGATGCAGCAAAGTAGAGATAAGTATTTCCCTCAATTAGAGAACCAAGGTATCAATCTCGTAGGAGACAACGCACAAATCCCCAATACATGCACAAACAATCAAACACTTGCACCCAATGCGATAAAGGGGTTGTCAATCCCTTCACGGTCACTTGCAAAAGTGAGATCTGATAGAGATAGATAAAACTAAACAAAAGATAAAGTAAATATTTTTTGGTTTTTTGGTTTATAGATCAGAAAGTAAAATATTGCAAAATAGTAGGTTGAAAACTTATATGATGGAAAATAGACCTGGGGCCATAGGTTTCATTAGAGGCTTCTCTCAAGATAGCAAATAATATGGTGGGTGAACGAATTACTGTTGAGCAATTGATAGAAAAAGCGCAAAGTTATGACGATGACAAGGCAATGATTATGAAATATAGGCATCATGTCCGTGTCAAGTAGACCAACTCCTGCCCGCATCTACTACTCTTACTCCACACATCGACCGACCCCTGCCTGCATCTAGAGAATTAAGTTCATGAAGAACAGAGTAAAAATGAGCCTAATGCGAGCTCTCTCACGCCCCCAACGATTTTGGCCGTCAGATCTTATGTTTTAGTCATTTCTGGCCGTTGAATGATGACCCTGTCGCGAGCTTGCTCGCTAAGTGGCCCAACTGTCCGAGAGGCAGCTACTCCGGTGGAAATTTCGGAGCACTGTGGTTAATCGGGCCTAACTGCGGCGAAAGGCCCGCTAAGGAAAATAGACGCTGCTCGGTGAAGCCGATACGTCTACTCGGGAGAAAAGGGTGTGAGGCGATGTGCGTTCCTCTCGATAGATCTTAGGCACGTCACCGCCGCCACCGCCGCTACCACCTCCTCCGTCGTTCTTCTATTCCCTTTGGGTCGCTGGTTCTCTAGGAGCCTTGGTTTCTTCTCATCCCGCCTCTCTCACCATGTCTTCTCTCGCTCTGCCCAGTTGCCGTTGTGTGTCCCCGTCGACCGCTGTCGTTGTTCCCTCCCCGTCAACCGCTGCCGCCGTTCCCTCCCCGTCATCCGCCGCATGGATCAAGTTCTCGCTACCATCGTCGTTCTGTCTAACACTCTTTCTTAGGGAGGAAGATGGAGGATGCGAAGGCTACTAAAAAGCATGGGAGCCCATCCAGATCCGTCTTAGGAGCCCACTACTTCCGTTGTTCCGCACCTCGCCCTCCGGCAGCAACGCCTTCGATCGATCTCTGAGCCGAGCTCCTCGTGTGACTGTGCTCCGATGGCGCAGCTTCAGGGGAACAGGTACATGCTAAGTGGCCGACGTTTTTTTTCTCCCGACTTCTCCCCAATCCCTCTTGCAAAACTCAGTTTCAGTAGTGGTTCAGTGTTGACCTGCAGTTAATATATATATCAGAGATAATTTACTTCTGATAATTGTGCAGGTTTGTGAAGGAAAAGAAAAGAAAAGGAATAAGCTGAAGTAAAATTTTGGTGAAGAACATTTTTCCATAGCTTGTGAACACGTTGGTCCTCAGATTTTGATTTTTTATGATTTGTAGTTCAAGCATCCTTTTTGTATTCGATAACTTTATTTGTTCACATACTGCTTGATGTTGCATGGTCTACAGTCAAATCACCACTTGAAGAAGAAGAGGTGGGTGCAGGCGCTCATGGACCAGCTCAACCTGCAGGACACGGGCAATACCACGGTGAGGGTCGGTGCGTGTCGATAGGCACAGATACTATCCATACCCATGAGAACGGTCTGGTTCAGCAGCTGCATGCACATCTGGTGGGTGCGACCTCCATGCTCGAGCAACGATGACCAGCATGGTACATTGACAATCCGATCACTCACCATGCCTCTGCACCCTTGCTACAATTCCATGGTTTGATAATACATTGATACAACCATCCAGGCAAACAAATAGGAGAATTGGCTTTGCTCTCCATAGGGAATACAACCATGAATTTTTCAACTTTTGCAAAGTTTGGAGATGGTCGAGATCTGCATGTGCAGAAGCATTTCAAGTAAATTAGGTTTGAATGGCAGGTACCATATGGTAGGAAATATGTTCTATATGGTGGTATTCCTGAGATACATATTCAATCATAAGTTGCTCTGAATAAAGTAAAATGTGATCTCAGGTATTAGCTTACTCTTATGTAAGTAAAAGCTGGTCACAACAATCTAATTTGTGATGACCTACAGAAATATGAAAAAAGAGAGAATGCGCTTGAATATTAACTGCACTGATGCCTATTCAATCAAACCAATCATTATTGTTACCTTAAGTGTTTCCATTATATGACATTTTGTGTCTACACTTCAAAAAATGAAGAGTTCAACATGAATGGGCACATTAAATAAGTCCAATTGAGGTGCTTATTTAATTTTATGTTTTTATGATTTGCACTAACAAAAGATGCACCAGCTCAGTTTTTATCCATCTACAGAACTAATAAAGTAAAGATATCCTATTGTTGGACATAAATCTTGACATATGGACTCTAATAGCATGATAGGGAGCAGGTGCGGCTCCCAAAGCCATGTTGTTGCAGTTTTTTCTTTAGATCTTGGAACAGCAAGATCACTGTATACAATTGTCTTCAATTTGTACATCAAGTGGAAGAAAAATCTAAACTTACATCTCCTACTAAGACTGATAGGGTATTCTTGCCCAGTTTATAGGTCTTGGTCGGTTTTTGCATGTTTTTTTATTGTTTTATCTTCGACAAGCTTATAATGTTCAGTGGATTCATACTTTGTCCAAAATTGCAAAGGAGCTTATACAGTGACCACATGCAGAATATAGATATAGCTCTCAAGGTACTTTCCTTTGTTATGTACTGCAAATTATTTTGTGTGATAAAGCAACCATTTTGAAAATCAGAAGTGCAGACGTTGTCATAGAAGGATAATTACGAACCTTGCATCATATACTATTGTTAGTGCAAGCAGTGGGTTGAAGTTTATCTAGAACAGTGTGTTTCCTTCACAAAAAACTTGTGTCATCTGACCAGCTGTTGTGGCACACCGCGCAACCTGTGGTGCTACTCATCATCCTTTAATTAGGGAACTAACCATTCATGTGTTGCTACTTGCTACCTACAAGGTATATCTACTTATGAATGTTAGAGTTGTGTCGAATATTATTGTACGAGGTAGGTTACAGTTGGACTTGGTTTTGGACTGTGTGTAGACAGGGTAGGAGTTGTGTCCTAATAGGACACCTGTATCCTAGGCCTCTCATATATATCGGGGGTAGACACATGATGTAACCTATGCCAACATAATAGCACGGGCACGCGGGGGAGCCGGCGCCGTGTGCCGGCGCCCTGGCGGTCGGGGTGCGGTATTGTGACGGTGTCATGGGGAGGAGTGCCCATAGTCATGCCCCGGGGATGTAGCCATATCGGTGAACCTCGTTAACAAATCTCGGTGTCGTGCTTGTGTGATTGCTTTGGTCCTTGGCCTCGGATTTATTCTAACAATGAAAAATGTGGTGCACCTGTAATCTAGCATCTTCCTTTGGACTTGCAGGATTTAGTAGTGCCCTTTATTCTCTTATCGAAATATATTCAACTGTTTATTCACAAGAGGTCTTTCAACATTGTTTATTTTTTGCACATGTTTATTTTCTTCTATATAATGATTCAAGTTTTCGAACATTGTTTTGTTGCATGACATCTGTACATCAGGCTTGAGATCAAAACTGAGTTGAGTTTGTCTGTCCAATTCGCCTCTTGGTTACCATGCGAGATTATGAAATTTATTCATTATGACCTGAAATGTAGTTGAATTCCAATCTATTTTAGATTTTCCTGGAATGCCTGATGACTTTTCTTCTAGGATGAATAAATTAAACCTACATATTTCATGCCTATATATGTATGTGCGTGGAAATTACTATCATTCTATTGAAAAATTAGACGGGGTAGCAATGCGCGCCGTCAATGATCTAGTTATACATGTGAATAAGACATGTGTTCCTATTTCTAGAACATACAATATCTGTCTATCACACCATGTTCTTACATCAAAGTACTAGTGTTGTGTAACCTACAAAAATCACTTTTCACAACACACTTTTAACTTGGGGGTCTGATATAGTTCACATCTCGCATTATTTTCTAGCTTCTACTTCTAATTTGTTGAAATGGCACTAATGACGAGATAGTTTTAACTTGGTAGAGTGATATTCCTCGCGTCTTACATATGGTGTCTAGCTTTCATTGCTTCTAATTTATTGAAATGCCTTCTGCTTTGTTTACACATCATAAGTTGTGAATATGCAATGATGTGAATATGCAATGCCACTAATGACAAGAATCCTTTAACTTGGTAGTGTGATGTTGTTTGCATCTTGCATATGATTTATTTCTTGTATGCTTCACATTAATTTAAATGCCAATTATGATGAGACACTATTAACTTGGCAGAGCGGTATTTGTAGCATCTTTCATATGGTGTCTACCTTCCATTGCATTACGTCTAATTTATTGAAATGCCTTCTAGTTAGTTTACACATCATAGATCTGATTATCTTTTTCGTACATAGTACATCCTCCTATCATGTGGTTGTCTAACATCAAAGTTCAGTTCGTCTGTACCACGCATCAATTTATTCTAAAGAACTAAATTTTAATTCCTTTTTCTTGTCGGCTAGACTTGACATGGCACAGAGAAAGAGGAATGAACACAGAATGGCAGGGGATTGTGTTAGGACTGAGGACACACGGAAATGGAAGCGGAAGAATTATGCAGATTTTGGTGGTACTGATGGTGCAACAGAAGGTCAAAGTCCACCGAAAAATTGTACAAATGTGGTATCCCATGCTACACGAGCTGCAAAACACGCCAAACAGAAACTAATAGCTACCACCAAACAAGCAGCGACAACCCTAGTTGTTGCAACACCTTCCATAGTACCACCAGCTGCATGAGTTACTCATTTTTCAACTTAGCTAGCAGCACGTTCCCAAGCTCCCTTTCCACCTGACACTACTTCCGAAGCACTCTTGACACAAGACGAGTTGGTAAGATCAGATGAACCTTGTGAGCTTCAACAGCAAGAAGGTAGTTGCTGGAGTCAAGTTATAGTTGCATGCTTCTTTATATGTAGTCTCATAGTTTGATGTACACTAACACTTCCCATGTTCGTTGTTGGACTAGCACCTAGGCGCAAGAGGAAACAGACATCAAGGATAATGCTCAATAGGTTAACTAAATCTAGAGGAGGAAGAATGGAGATCCGTTTTGAGGCAGGTTTAGAAAGGCCACATGATGCTATAGAGTCAGCCAAGTTAGTATCAGAGGCAGTGGTTGCCGTTAGGTGTCATGCACGTATCCTCCCAACATGGATTCAGTACAGGAATGACAAAGACGAAACCCAGTTCAACACCTTCCTCGACCATTTATCTGTAAGTATGGTTATGTATGGAAACTAGTAATATCGTCTTCCTCTGTCCCATAATTTCTAGGTTGCTGATAATGAGACTCCCATAATTTTCAACAGATGAGGTTCAAGTTGGATAGCCAAGATGATGCAACCAGACAAGCTTGCACCCATGTTTTCAAGTCTGCTCTGCGACAGTATCGGTATAACTTGAGGAAAACTCACTTTGAAGGCAACGCTAACAGTGAACTTGCCCAAACATCTCCAGTGGAAAATATATCGGATGAAGACTCGAGAGGCCTCATTAAACACTGGTCTGATCCAAAGTATCAAGTATGTTATATATATGTGATCAGATCACATGTTGAACTCCTATTTACGCATGTGCATCACAAATCTGTCTTCTTGTAGGTGAATTGTTCAAAGAACAAGGCCAACCATACAAAAGTGAAATTCCAACAGACGGAAGGATCTCGTAGCTATATTGCACACTACGAGATGATAACCCACAAGTATAGAGGATCGCAACAGTTTTCGAGGGTAGAGTATTCAACCCAAATTTATTGATTCGACACAAGGGGAGCCAAAGAATATTCTCAAGTATTAGCAGTTGAGTTGTCAATTCAACCACACCGACTTAATATCTGCAGCACAATATTTAGTAGCAAAGTAGTATTGAAGTAACGATAACAGTGGCAAAAGTAACAGTAGCAGTTTTGTAGCAATTGTAATAGTGACAGCGCAAAAGTAATGGAGAAAAGATCAATATGAAATGAACTCATAGGCAGTGGATCAATGATGGATAATTATGTCGGATGGCATTCATCATGCAACAGTTATAACATAGGGTGTGTCGGATTTCGGGTTCCGACAAAACCCTTGAGGTTCGAACACTGGGGTTTGTACGAAGATCTTCCCCCTCTCTAGCTTGCACACTCAACGATCTCACGGCCTAGCTTCGACGGACCCAAAGAACACGAGACATAAGATTTATACTAGTTTGGGCCACCATTGTGGTGTAATACCCTACTCAAGTGTGGTGTAGTGGATTGCCTCTTGGGCTATGGATGAACAGTTACAAGGGAAGAATAGCCTCCTGAGGAGAGGTGCTCTTGTGGTTGGTGAGCTTGTGTGTTTGAGGATGACCTGGATCCTCTCCTCGACCCCTCTCTCTTACTATGGTGGTGGCTAGTCCTATTTATAGAGGCCCTGGTCCTCTTCCCAAATATTGAGCGAGAAGGGATCCTACAACGGCCAAATTCGAAGGGAGACAACTAGTACAAGTTATCCTAACAAAAGTAGTCTTCGCCTGCCAAAGGCTTTGGTGGTGACGCCGTCTCGGGATCCATGGTGACCTCCGTCCTGTCGTCCTGCTGGTCTTGGTCTTGTTGCACCGATATGGAAACCTTTTCCTGATGCCTTGGAACTCCTCGTCTGCACTTGCTTCCTTAGCACCAAAGAGGAAGCGAGGACACTGCGCTTGCTGGCACCCGCCTAGTCTTGATCGTCACGGCTTACATCATTGGAACCTCGCGAGGTTCGCCTTGCCTTGATCTCTCCGCCCCTCGCGAGCTAGCCTGGTAAGGCCGCCCCTAAGGAGCTCTTGCATCGTCCGCCTTGCGAGGGTCTTGGGTATTTGCTGGTGAAGATGGGCCGTATGGGGCCACTGGAGGAGCCATGTCACGGGCCGCAGGTAGGCAAGTCTGGGGACCCCCATTCCCAGAACAACGACAGTAGCCCCCGAGCCCAAGGCACGCTCGGGCTTGGCTTCGAGGCGAAGACAAAGGGCAAGTGCGGAGTGCCGCGGGCCCCAATAGCATGCGGCCTTGGTCGACGCGTGGCGACTAATTGGACGTGGGCATCTCCGCTTCCCCATGCTGCCTAGGCAACTGCCTGACTAGACAAAAGACTGGCGCGGGCCATGCTCGTCTTCATTGCTTTCCTTCTCCTTGCTCCAGATCCCCTTTCTTGCCCCTTGCTTCCATAACCTCCAGATCTGCTTCGATCTCCTTCCAAGCTTCTATCCAATGGCGTCCCGAAAGACCAAGGTTCACTCGCCGCCCACCTTGTACGATCCAGGTCTGGAGGCGCCCAATGTCTCGGCGAAGAACCTTGCCGTCACGCAGCTGCTGACGGCGGGGGAGAACAACGAGAAGGGGGAGATCGTGCTCCGGGCTGGCTCCGCCATGCCCGAAGCCCCGAAGAGCTTCTTCTACCCCTTCTTCATGGGCAACATCGCCGCCAGCTTCGTTCCCCCCTTCTCCGACTTCTTCTACGCGGTCCTCCAGCACTACGGGTTACAGGCTCTTCATCTCCATCCCAACTCCGTTCTTCTCTTGTCCATCTTTTCCTTCTACTGCGACGCATACGTCAGGGTGATGCCGTCCGTGGCATTGTTGCGCCACTTCTTCTACCTCCGGATCAACGAAGGCCACACATGGGGTGCACCAACTTCATCGTAGCCGGCAAGGCCAACGCGATTTTGAAGACCGGGAAGAAGGCCGATGGCTTCAGGAGCAAGTGGGTTATGATGGATGCCAAGTGTGTCCACCCACGGCTGAAGCTGCCGACGGGGAAGTCTCGACCTGATGAGGGGTGGTCCTGCATGAAGCTTACTGATGAGCGGGCTAAGCTGGTGCTGGAGAAGATGAACGTTGACCTGATGCTGGGCAACGTGAAGGCGGCGAAACTGACGGGGGCCATGCTCCTGAAGGAATTCTTGGCGCAGCGAGTGGCTCCTCTCCAGGCGCGCACGCGCCCCCTGTGGATGCTTGTGGATGGAGAAGACAAGCTCCGCCTGAGCCCGAAGGCCTTGTCCAACGAGGAACTAGCGACGGCCCTCCGTCCCCTGGTTGGAGACGACCAAGAGTATCCGCCGAATCCCCATGTTCCCTTGTTCCTCCGAAAGGACAGGGCCAGGTCACGACCGCCATGCCCACCTTTGAGGGGCGCGACCTGGTGCCGCCGGCGCCTTCTACGGTCCCTGCGGCGTCGGCGACGGTGGACGTATCTTCTAGTGAGTCCCGCAGGGACGGGGAGGAGGAGGAAGAGGAGGACGAGGAGCGCGACCCAGAGGCAGCCCCCGAGGAGATGGGGGAGACCTCCCCCTTGCGCAAGGCTGACATCATCCGCTTCCTGCCTGACAACGATGGCGAGGATGATATCCTCCCGGAGAAGGGGGAGCTGCCCGTGGTTCCGACGAAGAGCAGGTCAGCGCTGCTTTCCCATGAAAACGCTCATGCCTCACCATCGCCTGGAGCTGCTTCCGGCCTAGCTGCTGCCCCTGCTTCTGCTCCCGGAGCTGGCACGCCCGCACCTCGGGTCGCAAAGCTCTCCGGCTTCAAGCTCCCGAAGCGGAGGGACTATGCTGCGGTGGATCAGTAAGTGTTCTTGTCCCACCGTGTTCTTGCTTCTGATGCTTGCTTCTGACTCTTCTTCTTCGTTGTGCAACTAGGCCTGCGGCGAAGAGGAGAAGGGATGGCGAGGTGGTACCGCTTGAGACCATGTCGCCTCCCGCAGCCACACCCTTCTCCATGAGTGAAGGTGGAGACGGCGCTCGTGCTTCTTCAGCCCGATCACTCTTGCGAGGTGGGGTGGAGCATTCCCAGGAGAGGTCAACCCCCGATGCTCCGCTGGTCTCGGAGGTGCCAACGTCCCGCTCAGGTGCTGGGGCCCCAGAGGATCAGGAGCCTCCTGCTTCCCAGGCCATGGTGACAATGGCGCCTCTTCCTCCTCCTTTTGTCGTGTTGCTGACCCCAGGTTCCTCCGCTTCTCCTGACGTCTTGGAGCGGGCCCTTTCTGAGATGGCCCGGCTGCGAGAAGATCTTCAGGGCGCCAAACCCCTCCTGACGGCTGGGTGCCTGGAGCTGGTCTCTGGCTGGCTTCATTCTCCCGTATCCGTTCGAGCGGCGCTGAGCCAGGCCGCGGCGACCTCCGAGGGGGAGAAGAGAGCCGCCGCTCAGGCAACAGCTGCTCGCGAGGCAGCGCTGAAGGACATCGAGGCCGCCCAAGGTCACTGCCAGGTGCTGGAGGCCGAGCTGAAGGCCCTGCGTGAAGAGCG
Source organism: Triticum aestivum (assembly GCF_018294505.1). Lineage (NCBI taxonomy): Eukaryota > Viridiplantae > Streptophyta > Magnoliopsida > Poales > Poaceae > Triticum > Triticum aestivum. The sequence goes on from NC_057812.1 coordinate 300,758,445, forward strand.
TGCAGAAGATGCTCGCGACCGTAAGGCGGAGGAAGAGAGGATGAAGGCCCGGGAGGACGCCATCAAGGGTCGCGACATCGAGCTGGAGTAGTTGGCGCAGGCACAGGCCGCTGAGCGCGGCCGGCTGGAGGAGCTGGAGCGAAAGGTGCAGGCGGAGAAAGCCGAACTTGACACCAAGGCAAAGGTTCTGGCCAAGGACTGCACGACATTCGCGCTCCTCGAGGAGAGGGCTTGCGAGGCGCTGAAGACACTTTATGAGAAGGGCCTGGAGAAACCGCTGGTCACCAATGGGGACGGCCCCGCCCAGTTGCTTTCCTACTTGGTCGAGGCGCTTGAGGAAGTCGTGAGCAAGAGGCTCGCTTCCTTTCTTCAGCCACGCTGACGGGCGTCTTCAGCCACCTCCATCTTCGCCGTCCTGCCGTCCTCCTTTACGAGCTGCTGGAGCCTGTGGACTATGAGTGCTACGCAGCTGCCGCCGCAGCCGTGAAGGGTCAGGTGGAGGACCTGATGCAGAAGTTCCGCGCCTTCGACCGACGGTACAGGTGAAGGCGACGCCACCCAGGAGGGGGCGCCTCTTGCGGGCGCCGGCGGTGTCCAGGGATGACTGGCTTGCGGCTCCTTTCCTATTGAAACTCTTGCAGCATGTAGCATGCCTCGTGGAGGCGTTTAAACTTGTGTTTGATATTCAGAGAACAATATGTCTTGTAATATTTGCTTTGAGATTTTGCGATTTCCTTCCCATCTGCTTTTTGTTCTACGTCGGCAGAGCCCGACCCCGCGCATACCTCAGCCACCATTGGGCTGACCGGATCACCAGGACGGACCAAGAAGTGAGGGGCTATGTGGTTAGTTAGGCTCCTGAGTCACGATGCTCAGGAGTCCCCCTTGACGCACAAACAGGTTGTGGAAAGGATATGCAAGGGTAGTCCTAGTGTTCTACGTCGGCAGGGCCCGACCACGCGCATACCTTAGCCGCCATTGGACTGACCGGATCACCAGGACGGACCAAGGAGTGAGGGGCTATGTGGTCAGTTAGGCTCCTAAGTCGCAATGCTCAGGAGTCCCCCTTGATGTTCAAATGACCTTCGTGCCTTAGCTCTGCTTGGGAGGGTGCGTGACGACCAGGTCCGAGGGACCTGGCGGGGTGGCGTACGCTTGGGTGTGACCCGAGCGCAGCTCCCGTGCCCAGCCCCCTCGCGCGACTCTCCCGAGGGGAGGTGTTGCGATGAGGCCAGACACCAAGCCTGGAAGCTTCCTGAGGTTGGTACGGTCGTGAGGCCTCCCTCAGTTGTTTATCACCAGGATGGACCATGGCGCTTCCGCACTTGCACAGGCATAGCCACTCCTCTGTAGTGTCGACTGCCAGCACGGAGCATGGTGCTTCCACTGGTACGTGGGAGGGGGATCCCTCTGAGTGGAACCCCCGGGGCGTGTACAACCCCGCCCTGACACGTGGCTTGCACGGTAGGGCTGGAGGAGGTGTATCTGGGCACTCATGAGCTAGCGCGGGACTCATGAGGCCCTACCTCAAGGCGGGTTGTGCCTGGTCTTGATTATTGATGGCTGTGGTGTTCCTGCGAGATAGTTAGGCAACCTACGCCGGAAGGATTTCCTGAGGCTATCGTACAAGAAGGCCAAGCACCAACGACCCCAGGAGGTGACGTGAACGGGGCCGGCCTACCAGACAGATCTCAGACGTTGGATTTATCGACGCTGCAGGGACGGGCCCAAGCACAGACGTTATGCCTAGCCTTCTTATGCGAAGGGTCCTGAAGAAAGACAATTGGCGCGCGGTTCCCTTGGCGGGTGACAATCAAGCAGGTGATAACCGTAGATAGATTATGCATGAGAAGCAAACTGTCTTAGGTAAACGCAGGAACGATACATGCCACTGGGTCGGACCCGAGTGGCCTGGGGATGATACTGCCCGAGGGGCGCTCCTAGCAGAGTGAACTGAAGATGCAAGCAGATACACACCGCAGGGACGGACCCACGTGGCCTGGGGATGATGCAGCCCTGGGGGTGCTCCGAGCTATATGAACTTGGAAAGATGTCACTTGGTTTGGTTGCCGAAGGGGTGTTGGGGTAGCCGAAGACGCGTAGTGAAGAAGTCGCCCCTCACGAGCCGCCGGGGCCCTGAGCCTCGGGAAGCTCTGGAGGCTTGGGCGGCCTCCGGAGGACAGTCTCCATCTCCGCCAGGACTGCGTGATGCCTGTCCTCCTGACCCGCCATGACGCTCCGCAAGTTGCCCTCGAAGGCAACAGCCATGCTCGGTAGGTCGAAAGGCATGTGAACGTAGCTATGAGGTGGACCCTCGCAGCGTCCAACATGCGAAGGCCAGAAGCGCTCCTGAGATGCGGCCCGGTTGAGCCCTGGGATGTTGATGCAGATGCATAGCTCACCACCCTCGCCTGGGTGGGGAGCAACGCTAGGTGGGCGGCAGTCGCCGCATATTGTTCTTGCTTCCTGAAGCTCTTGAGATGCCTTATCGATGAAATCCTGAGCGCCAGGCGCTCTCCGCCTGGCGCCCTCCTGAGGGAAACGTGTCGCGAAGCAAGCCTCCATGTGGTGCCCGAGCGCCTACCTCGAGATGTCGGGCAGGTATGAGGCCCTCCAAGAGAGAGCCCCCGAGCCCTGCCCGAGGACGGCACCGGGCGCGCCTCCCTATGTGAGGGAGGGAGACGCCCCACTCGCGGGCGTAGATCGTGAAGTGGTGCCGCCGGAGGTGCCGCTCCCTTGACGCCTAGTGTGGAGCAGCTGCTTCTTCTTCTTGGGGTTGGCCTCAGGAGGGTACTACGCTGCATTGCTGTCGGGATCTTCGAGTGATGCAGCTTGGCAGGCGCGCTCGATGGAGCACACCACGTCTCTTTCTTCGCAGGGGATGGTGATGATTTCGCCGCTTCCGGGCATCTTGAGGACATTGTAGCCATGGTGGGCGACTGCCATGAATTTGGCCAGCGCTGGGTACCCGAGGATGGCATTGTACGGCAGACGGATGTGGGCGACGTCGAAGTCGATGAGCTCGGTGTGGTAGTTATCGCGTTGACCGAAGGTGACAGGGAGAAGAACTTGTCCTATCGGGGTGGTGGAGCCGTCAGTCACTCCTGAAAAAGGCTTGGTAGGCTGGAGTTGATCGTATGGCACTTGAAGGCTGTCGAAAGTCTCGATGGACAGGACATTGAGCCATGCGCCACCGTCGATGAGGGTCTTGGTAACTTGGACATTGTTGATGACGGGTGAACAGAGCATCGAGAGAACGTCGGCCGTTGCTGCGCACTTGAGCTGATCTGCTGAGCTAAAGGTGATGGCGTACTTGGACCATCTGAGCGGGCGTGTGGCCTCGAGCGTGGGGAGGACTGCATTCACCTCATGAGCAAACTGCTTGAAGACGCGCTGAGAGGCTGGGGCTTGAGCTCCGCCCAAGATGCAGGCGATAGCTCGCGGCTCTTGGAAGCCCCCAGCCCCCTCGTCATGTTGATGGCCGTCATTCCTTCTTGGCGGCGGCAGCGGAGGGAGACCAGGGTTGCGCTGAGGACGGTCCTCACGAGGCTGGTCCCTCCAGGCGCCCTCACGAGGTTGGTCCTGCCAACGATCCTCGCGAGGTTGGTCGTGCCACTCCTGGCGGGGCCCACGGTCATCCCAACGTCCTCCACCATGTCCACCTCCTCGGCCGTAGCCCCGGTCGTTGCGCTCGGGGCATCGACCGAAGTGTCCATCTCGAATAGCCCTGAGCTCTTGACAGTCATTAGTGTTGTGCGTGCGCATGTTGTGGAAGGCGCGGAACATGCGGCTACCCTTGGATGACCCGGGAATATCTCGGTCGCGCTTGGTGTCTGGTTCTGCCGCGAGCACGGCCACTCCTTTGCGCTTCACGTCCTTGGCCTTGGCCTTCTTCTCCTCTGAATCCGCAGCAGGAATCTCGAGGAGGGAGAGGCGCCCCTCATCAGCTCTTGCACACTTGGTCGCGATGTTGAACAACTCCAATGTCATGCACAACTCTTCATGGATGGCGAGCTCCTCCTTCATCTTGACGTCGCGGAAGCCATCGGAGAACACTGAGATGATGGCCTCATCCATTACCTTGGGGATCTTGATTCGCACGCTGTTAAAGCGTTGGATGTATTTCTGCAGGGTTTCTCCTGATTGTTGCTTGATGTGGCGCAGGCCACCCGCAACCGAGGGGTGGTCGCGAGTGCCCTGGAAGTTGGTGATGAAGGGGTAGGTTCAGGAGCCATGAGGGGGCGCCGTCCTTGAGTGCCATTGAAACCAGTTTGTCATAACTTTTTCGTCGTCGTTGGCCGCTTCGATGCTTAGCTCGTAGAGCTGCAGAAACTCCGCAGAGTCGAGGGTGCCGTCATAGCGAGGAGGCAGATCTGGCTTGAACTTGCCCGACCAGACGACGCTACGCAACTCAGGAGTGAAGGTGCAGCAGCCCGCCGTGGCCACTGCGGCCCGTCGTGGAGGCAGTGCTTGGTCGTGGTGCCCCTGCGCCACCACGGCAAGCGACACATGGCCCTGTCGCAGTAAGAAATCCTGGTGCAGCGGAGCTGGGAGTGGTGGAGCGTTTCCTTGTGGACGGGAATCTCTTGGCAGCTTATTTCTTCGCGTGCGGGCACGTGGCGCGAACACCTTGGAGCGAGGGCGTCGTCCTGCCGTGGGAGAGGCGGAGGCGCACCGTGAGCTGCATGCCTTGGCGCGAGGGCGTCGTCTTGTTGCGGAGGAGGCAGATGCGCTCCGTGAGCCACATCGCCCGCAGCTGGTGGCGGGCAAGGCAGCGAGAGGGATGGTGCTGGAGAGCCTCCCGCGACGCTGACGAGCTCGGTGATGCGGTCCAGCCAGTCATCGTAGAGGTCGTCGACTGGATGGTAGCGCAGGAGCTCGCGCGCCATGAGCAGCGCGGCCTGCGCATCCGTGGACGCACGGCGAGCGTGAGATGACAAGCCGGCCGGAGTCAGCGACGGGGTGGCGGTGTGGCCGACACGGCGCACGGAGGGATGCAGCTAAAGGCTTACTGCTCGTTTGCCGCCGGACCGCTGACGGCGTTGGCGGCGCGTGACGACGAATGACGGGGAGGCCCGCCTACTGGGGCCGTCTGAGCGACGCGGGTGGCGAGAGCGGCCCGACGATCCGCGCGAGCCCGGCGAGCGTCGGCCATAAGATTGGTGGAGCGACGAAGCATGGATCGGTGAAGAAGAAGGCTTCGGCGCACCTCTACCTGACGAGCTTAATATCGTATTTCGGGTTCCGGCAAAACTCTTGAGGTTCAAACACTGGGGTGCGCACGAAGATCTACCTCTCTCTAGCTCGCGCACTCAACGATCTCACGGCCTAACTTCGACGGACCCAAAGAACACGAGAGACAAGATTTATACTGGTTCGGGTCACCGTTGTGGTATAATACCCTACTTATGTGTGGTGTGGTGGATTGCCTCTTGGGTTGTGGATGAACAACAACAACAACAACAACAACAACAACAACAGCTCCAGCACCAGCACCAGCACCACCACCAGCACCACCACCACCACCACCACCACCACCACCACCAACAACAACAACAACAACAACAACAACAACAACACCAACAGCACCAATAGCAGCAACAGCAACAACA